>NW_009597396.1:0-19342 GCF_000690535.1 Cariama cristata
TGCTTAGGGACATGGTTCAGTGATGGACTAAACTAACTAGGTGTGCTAGGTTAATGGTTGGACTCGGTGATCTTAAAGGTCTCTTCCAACCTAAATGATTCAATGATTCTGATGCTCTCAAATGACGTCTGTTTTTGTAACAGCGTCTCCAATTTTCTTGCATGTGTTTTTAAAATACAGATACCCAAGCTTTATATTTTGTTACTGTACCAGTCTCACTAATGCTTTATGCAGGTGCAGAATCATTGCCCACCACTGACCTGCAGTCCCTTAGAAAACTGCGTGCAGAAAGATTCTCCCTCAGAAGTAAATTTGAAGCTTCATATGGAGATTTTTAATTGTATTCTATTTTGGGGTTCTTAATTTTTCACAAAGCAAATTATCATACGAAGTGTATGTATCAATCAAAGTATGTATTTTGATTTCTTCAACTTGCCATCCTTCCTTGAAGCCCTTGGTTTTGATAAATTCAGCATTTCAGTCCTGATGGAAAAACATATTACAGAAGTTTCCAGACTGCTCTGCTCCTTGCTTCTCATACAGAGATTGCACTCGTCCTCTTTAATACCTGTAGTGCAATGACAGCTCAGTAATGAATGGTTGTCTGCTGTGGTCTCTACGTCTTTTGAAGTCACTGCTATACAGCCCAACAGCTATTCAAAGGGATCTGCGTTCCCTCTTCCTAAATGAGTAACTTGAGTGTGTACAGACATTTTGCATTTGCAAAGGGTTCTTCTCATCAAGCAGTCCATATCTCCTATATGACAACCCTTCTCATCTGCAAATTTTATCAGTTTTTAAATTTTGTCTTTGTTTAAAGTTTGCATCTGCTGAGAAGATAGCAGGCATAGCTATCCATTTACAGTATGTCTGCAACGCTTGCTGCTTTGGCAAGTTACCATGGATCAGCAAAACTGTCACTGGACTCACTGCCCATCAAGCTAGTACAGAAAGGAGAGCAGTTCCCACTGCCCCCTCATATTATGTATGCTCTATGCTTAAATAAAACTGGCCTGTCTGGTGCCAGCTCCTAAAGGCGGGGCTACCAAAACAGATAAAGAAAATCACTTCTTAATAAGCAAAAATAGGGAAAATCTCTACTGCCAGCAGGGCTGAAGAGGCTCTTAGATATTGATAAAGAATTGATCAGATCCAAACTTGAAGTTAAAGAGCACCTTAGGCGGACTTCAACCTCTAAGAGTAGAGAGTAGTTGCCAAAAAAGCCTCTGCATAGCGACCTCCAAACCCCAGAATTCAGCTTTTCTGGTGAAGCAGAAGACCTGGGTTTTTCACCTGAGCAGTTCCTGCCACCTGCGAAGATACTAAGCTAGAGCCAGGGCTGAAACTGGGCTACCTACTCCATCACCATCAGCTGTAGCTACTGTCAATAGCTAGCTCTGAACTGATACAAACATATTTGCATGGCCAGTGCAGCACAATGCGTGTGCTTTACATAGTGGGAGCCAGAGCTAAAAAATGATTTAGGCATGTAGGGGATGTCAATGCCAACTTATAGGTCCTTGACCCTCAGAGTGGAATCTGAAGCCCAGTGCTAGTCACATTCAGCATTTGCAGAGGCAGGTGCCACTAAAACCCATGTGCTTAGTGGGAAGCCCTTTTTGGTCAGACAACAGGAGATAATAAGGACAAGGCTCAGGCCCTAAGCCTAGATTTCTGAAAATGTCGACCTTGTGTTATAGAGCCTGACACAGCAGTCTTCAACTGAACTTTGGGGTGAAGTCTTGAACTCAAAGGTGTACCTCGCACAGACGCTCTGGTGACTATGTGTCACATTATCCGGATGTTTTGGTTTCAGAAGTGTGTTGTCTGGATGTTGAACCCAAGCTGGTGCCATCTGACCCTGCACCCAGGCTAATAAGCCCTTTTGGAGAGCAGAAAAGCTTGTCACTGTGGCCATGTTTTCATCCTCCTTCCTTCCATCATGGGTGGAGTAGTAGTCAGAGCTACTGTTGCTTCTGTCACTTTTCTTTCTTCCTTGCCCCAACTCTTTTGCCCCAAGGCCACTAGCCCGTTTGCTTGGAGCTGCCCTAGATCTGTCGTCTTCTATGCAGTGGTATCTCTATTGCTTTTCAATATTTTATTTCTTGGAGTTCTGAGCAAAGACAGCTCCATGGTTCTTCGGGGACTAATTGCAATCTGGCAGAGGCGTAGTGTTTACTAGCTGGACTGCTTCCACCCAAAAGCATTGCTTCCAGGCTGTAGCGTGGAGCAACACAGGTGCACTCATGCAGGGCTGTCCCTGGGGTAATAAACTAGCACTAAGCTGGCTCTGCACAGAGCCATATGATGTGTCTCCATCTGCGGTGAGGTTAGTCTGTAATCCAGATAAATTGCCAATAAGTAACAGAGCAGAGCTGACTCTGTATGTGAAGTCCTGTACAACTGCATTTTTAAAAATAATGACACTAAAAGAAAGCAACGCTTCAGCATTGCATTTGATAGACAGCAGGGGCTTATTTGACCTGCAAAGGAATGAAGACATTTAGCACCTTCCAGGAGCAGACCATGAATCTCTTGGTATGTGTGAGGATTTAGTATTATACTTACAATGCACTTCAAGGAAAATAGAAGCCAGCTGATACTTACAGTTTGCACATGAAGGCTGTGATTTAATGAAATTTCCTCCCTGATATGAAAGGAGGCTCTTGAAAGTGGAATAAACTGAAATACCTATATATATAGTGATCCTGTCAGGGCTAGAGAACAGAATCACATTGTTATCCTATAAGTTTTATGGGATATATTATATTACAAAACGTGTCTTAAAGATTTCTCTAAATACATTTCAATTTCTCTAATGTTGTAAGCCAAAAGTAATATTTTGCTCTTTGTCTGATGTACGAATGGATGATTTGGCAGGGGTCAACCAATGCCGTCAAATAACGCTAGAACCCTAGCCTAGTAGGGTTTAAAATGCCAGTACAGAATGGGGCTGCGAGTCGCTTTTAAATAGAAAGTAAGTACTATTTGTCTGATGCTCAAGATGTGCCCTACAAGCCTTGCAAATCAACTGGGGAACTGCTAGGAATTTGGTGCATTTTAAGACCCGACTTACTACAACAGCTCGTCAGTCACAGCGCAAGGAATTGGATATGAATCTCGTCTATAAGCCCAGAAAGGCTGCCTGCCCTCTAGACAGTTGCTCTTTGTGTTTCCCTTTTTGCATTGCTTGCTTCAGTACACTCTAGGGAAAGTCAGGGGAAAATATCCTCTCTTATCAACCAGTCAAGTTTCCAAGTGAACTCTTTAAAAAAAATTTTTAACTTGGCGACCAGGTGCTTAAGCCTGATATAGTTCCTATGAAACAAATGGGGAGTAAGACTTTCTGCTAGAGCTTTTGGAGTGTATTTTGAACAGTGCTTTACTAGAAAGATTCTCAAACTCATTTATATTCTTTTAGAAAAATACAAACAAGACTTCTTTTGGAAGCCGAGATAACATTACTTTGTCTGAAGTATAACTCTAGCGTGTGCCCTGTGGGGGAGATGATAGCAAGAAATCGGAGGAAAGACAAAGAAGGAAGGCGCTTAGGTTGGGTCTGGTCAGGCCTATTGGCTGCAATTAACTTGCATAAACACACTCGATACCCCTTTTATTAACGACTCCCATGTACAGACATTCTGTTGGTTACAGGAAGGATACCAGATGCAGGGAGGTTACCTGGAGCAAAACTGTACGACCTCTGTGTTGCCCAGTAATTACAGTTAGTGCTGGTGAGTATAGGGAAACATAAGCATGGCCATGTTAGATTAAGTGAGATGTCTGCTCTGAGTAGCCCTGTGTCCCACAACAAGCAGTAGCAGACACTTAAGGGAAGTGCATAAAATCAGAATATAAAGAAAATGATCCTTTCCCTGAATGTTCTTCCCAGGTCCAACACTTTAGGGAGCTTCTTGAGAAAGCGCTTGCATCTGGACTGTCGTGATGAGCAGCTGCCTCTAAACTTGGCCTGCACAAAGTCCCTTTTGAACTCGCCTGCACTTTTGGCCACCTCACTGTTCTGGAGCAACAAGTTCCACAGTGTAACTACACAGTGTGGAAAATACTTTCCTTTGAAATATGCTGCCTGACTGAGTACAAAGGTTTTCTTTACATTAATCTCTATGTTAAAACAGTAAGAATGAACAAATGAAAGGTCTGCTGTGGTATCCCACTATAGGATTGATCTCCAAGTGTGTTAATGCTACCAGTTGATTTGCAGGTGTAAATCACGTATTTATGTGACTGTGCTGTTCTTATTCCCCAAAACCCTCTAGAGTGTATGAACGAGCTGCTGTGTTTGAGCTGCAGTGTGTGCAATCAGAGGCTTCTGGTTCCTTTGGGAATTCAGTTATAGCATGAAATTAATCTCTTTCAGCCACTCTGGTTGAGCAGGTGAAAAGTGAAAATAATTATCAAAGCTCTGTGGCCTCTAGTAATTATGTGAAACCTCTGAATATGCCTGCACTGCAGCTTGCTAACATAATTTGCAATTGTCTGAAATGACACAGTGCTTAAAATAGATAACAGCACTGTTTTCCTCTTGAATGGCTGGGAAGCTGCAAAAACCAGGTAGTCAATCACATGCCTTTAAAAAGCCAATCATTTTCAGGGCAAGCATTGAATGAATTGCTTATTCAACATATCCAGTGTCCTCCTGACGTGTCCTGGGTAGCTGGGAATGCAAGTAATTAGGCTCAGTGCAGTGACTGTCTTTTTAGAGAGAATATCAAGAACTGATTTCACTGCTACTGCATACACTATCAAGAAAGAATGCAGTATCTAACCTACAGAATTGGCACCAAACCTTAAATGGAAGCTACTGCTACTTTTTTTTGGCTGAATACCAAGGATGGCTAAATGTAAGCTCAGGGCTTACTCTCATTGCTTGGTTAAAATTGTTAATAATCTTTAACCCTTCTCACTCACTAAGGAGTCAGAATAATTTCCAGAAAAGCCAGTGACTTCTTTTGCTCTTTTTTCAGTTAGTCCTTTTTTTTTTTTCCTTTTAAAAATGTTCAGTAGAAATGAGAAACTTAAAGATGCCCAGGAGGGTTGTTAAGAAACCACCTGTTCTCGCTCAACAGATATGTAAGAAAGTAATAATGAAAGAATGTTAGCAGATATGTTCTGGCCTTGTTTACAATGGGCTTTGTTCCAGATTAGGCTTGACGGTCCTTTCATCGCTACATCAACAAAAAATAATAATTACTAGAGCCAGTAACGTACCTGGATGTCTAAAGTTTGGGAAGCTCAGCCGAATAGACTCTGGAGTCCACAGTTAGAGGCTGACACTCCTGCCTGGGAGACTGGCTTATCTTGGAATAATGAGTAGACAAACCTGCCTCTGAGATCTGACCTCCTTGGCTTTCAGGAAAATATGATTATCAGCCAGTAAGACAGTTTGGTGTCCAAAATCCAGGAGGTGTTTTCAGTCTTGCATTTCTAACCAGGTTAGGGCTGTGGAAGGATGCTTGAAGCACTGGTTGCAGGCCCAGAGGAGAGACAGGATTTCAGATCATCCTGCGGTCAGCTGGATTAGGCTTGTCCCACGCTCAGCACATTGTGTGCCGAATACCTACTCCTGCCCTTTCTGCAGCAGGACCTTGGCTTAAGGAATTCCGCACACAAGCTGGCAAAGCCCAAATTCAACCTGAAATTGAGATCCAGCTGGGGTTCAGACATAGATGGTGAGTGTTCCCAATTATGTTGCATCTGGGAACTCCTTTGTGCTTTGGAGGAGTCACACGGAAAGGTATCTAGCAAATTTAGGTTCCTAGGGCACTGGAGGGAAATGCCAAGTGATTTGGAAGAGGAAGTTGCATCCCGTTGCCTCCAGTGGGGCATCTTGGTTGCACTTAGTCCAAGAACAGCAGGTATTCTCAAGCATTCAACTCATCGGAAAACATGGCTTTTTGTACAAATCACAGAACAAATGGGTCTGCTGCCACTGGCTGGTGACTGGTGACACTGATTCAAGGTCAGAATCTTGTTATCATCGCTAGAGATGAGCACAAAGTATTTACAGGCAGGAAATATCTTTGCTTTGCTTGAGACTTAATAACTCCTCTAGCTGAGGATGGGGAAACACCTCTTTTCTTGTAAAGTGGCTTGTATTAACAGTCTTGCAAACATGTAGATGGATTGGTTAAAGCTTCTGCATTCCCCTGGAAATTGGAAAGCATGCTAAGGACAAATTATTCAGCAAGTACATGTCTGCGTACAGTGAACTTAGCCACATCAATCAAAGATGTGCCTAATTGAAGCTCTCAGGGTTTTGCTTTTCTTGTGCTGTCTGTGTAGATGTAGTATGATATGGAGTAAGATTTGATTCATGAAGATGCTGATATTTAGAATGACTGGCTGTCAGTCAGTATTGATTCTGGAAATCAACTGTTGCTGGAACAAATTTGACAGAATAAAAAGTCTAAGTGTATACCTGTCACTACTCATTTGTCCTTCCTGGCCATTTTTATAGGTGTGACGCTGGCATCTGAAATGAAAAAGCACGTTAATAGTTCAGAGGTGAAAACAACAGTTGATGTATAGAATGTGGTAAAAAAATGCAATGGGCAGCCTTCTGTTTGCCAAGTAATTTCCATGAAAGTACATTGATATACCACCATCTGTTCACTGAACAGGGTAACTCAAACTGAACTGCGAAAGGCCTTATTAAATCAGAGGGAAGGACAGAAGGACACACTTCAGCTACCGTATTTAAGTGCTTTTAAGACTCCTGAAACAGCCTGCAACTATTCTATTCCTACAGAAATATCCCTGACTTGTACGATCTATGTCACATAGGCAGAGGATAAATTTGGCATGCTGTGGACAAGAACTGTGAGGACTTCAGTATGCACTTCTATCTGACTTGTACATCTTGCTCATGCACTCTGGTTTATACTGTCACTAGACTTGAGTTTAGAGATTATGTTGAGTTTTTTGTCCCTTACTGCAGCATGGGGTCTTGTTCTTCTGCTGATTTTTCGAGACACTTCCCGCTTCAAGAATTCCTTGCCCTCTTGGGCCTTCCAGTGTTCTGTAGTCTACTTGTAGCATGCCCACAATGTACCTTTTCAGATTTTTAATAATGGAGGTATTTACCTTTTGATAAGTAGATGAGATATTCTGCCACTGCAGAGTAGTCACTCTTGGCTTTTGTCCTGTGAAACTCTGAAAGACCAAAGGGATTTGATACATTGCACAGGACAAGTGTTTGAGAAATTTTCATGTCATTCATATGTATTCACCCTACGTATTATTATTGAGAACAATAATATTGACACACCTCTTCTAAGTAAAGACATTCCCTTTTCTTATGGAAGTCCAATATGTGTTTCCGCAGAATATTTAAAGGGACCTTCTGAGAAAGGAGTATGCTGTGTTACTGTGTTTTGCAGGAAACTGCCTTTTATGAGCTACTGGACTTCGCTGTTCAATATATTGTTTGGTATAACTAGTCTTGGACTCAGATTCAGACATCTGATTTTGATCAACTGGGTGTCGGTAGCATAATTAAATAAAAGGATATGACGAACTTGATTCAGCCTGGAGTTTAGTCTTTAAATATACTTGCTATTTCTTGTCAGCTGGATAAGGAAGTAACAGGAAAAGAAAATGGAGATTGAAAGGAAGTTGGATTATTTATTAAGTGTTTAGTGTGACTGCGCTAGAGGTGCAGTAGTTGTCCTCACTGGTGATTCCAGTCTCTTTGCCCTTTGCCTTTCTGGAGGTCACTCCAGCTGAGCTGTTTGCCTGACTGCTCTTTTTAAATCTCTGGAATGATTTGGCTTAACAAAACACACACACTCCCAAATCCAGGTTATAGTCATTTCATACTTTATTTAGCAGATGTGCTGCTAAAGGTTTAGGAGGTCCTACCCCTGGGTACAAAGGGATTACTTCTGACCCAGAGCAGTCGCCTGGCCCAGGTCCCAGAACAGCTCCACGAGCGCTTGGCACTGTGGAGAGGGACCAGGTATCTGAAGGTGGGAAGAAGAGAGAAGCAGGAGCTCCTTGGGACAGGACTGCCTCTTACAGAAGACCACAGGCAGCCCAAGGACAGGGCTGACATCCCATGGCTGTTGTTCCCACCTGCCAAGGGGCTGATGATCTCTCTCCTTCCCATCTCCATTCTGCAGTTCACCAACACCCTTTTAATGTGCTGATACAACTTTTTCTGTGGATGCCATGTATGCGAGACCATAAGACATACCAGGCTTTGAAAAATGCCTGTTCGTGGCATGTTTTTAATTTGAATCCATTTTTAATCTGGATCATTCTGCTGATATGGTTTAGAGCAAGACATTTTAAGCAGTTGCCTCAGCGTAACATTGGAGAAGAGTGAAGGAAGTAATTCCTGGAGTCCAGAAAGGAGGGACAGAGAGAGGAAAGGTCTTCTAAATCGGCTTTGCAGCAAAAGAAAAAAAACACAATAGTACTCAAACTATCTCCTAGAGAAAAAACATTATGGTTTTGTTTTGGCAAGACCTGGATTAGAGAGCCTTCTCCCTTCAACTGGCATGGCTGAACGAGCTGCAGACTCCTGTGGGGCACGGGGCTGAGGGACCGGTCGGGTCTGGAAGGTGTAACTTGCCTAACCTCTCCAGAGGCACAGCCACCATATACAGGCCCAACTTTTCTCCATGGTAGACTACATCTATAATGTGTCTTCACTAGTCTGATGTGGCTGATACTGGTGTATCGAAAACTTTTATAAAGGAGATTTGGCCTTTTCTTGCAGATTCTGGTACTGCTCAGACAAGCACAGAGCTGCCTGAAAGGATCTTCAGATATTGCTGTGTTAGACAGGAGTCCTGAGGTTGTGAAAGCTGGTAAGGCTGTGCTGTAACACAGCACCCTTTCCTGCGTGATGGGCCAAAGACAAGGCTGAACGCATAGGAAGAAGCAGCAGAGCATTGGTATTACAAACCTTTTAAGGACAATTTCTATCAAGAAAAAATGTTTCTTCACATCTTAGCTATTGTAAAATGCAGACTTGGCAGAATTTATTTTTTATCTTGGCTCTAGTATGTCAAAGTTATGGGTTTGATTCAGCAACATCTTGATGAAATTTTATAGCCTGGGGGTTTTGTTGCTATTTTTGTTTTGTTTTCAAAGGAGGTCAAACTAGATGAGCAGAATGGTGCTTTCTGGGATTGGAGTATATGAAAGTTTCATTCAATCTTATTCTTATTCTCTTTTATAGTTACGAGGCATAAAATAGCTACCATAGCAAATTTTATTAAAAGGGAAAAGCCTCTCAGAACTGGTCTTGCTTTCCTGTTAACTGTTCGTTGTTCCACAACTTTCAGTTGTAAATTAAATGCAGCACTAAAACCATCCAATATTAATATAAACACCTTATAGACAAAGTAGATAATGTTATACCACTTACTGGACCAAAAATACATGTAAGCTTTGAAGCTGAAAGCATCTCTAAGGTGTTGATAGTTTTAGTGGCTTTAAAAATGTCTGCTTAAGTTCTAATCAATCTTAAGCTCTTCAAACTCCTAAGGCAGCCATTTGAAACCAAACTAGTCTAGTCATCATTCTAGTCAGGTGTGTCAAAACAGCCCTTACTGATGGAGGGTGCATGGAAATTCATATCCAGCAAATGGATTTCAGGTATTGACTTTGACCCTACGTATTTCTAAAGCACTGATGTTATTAAAACAACAAAAGAATAACAGTTGATAGCAAAATTGTTTGGTTTGGCCCTTTCAGAAAAAAAGTGCCATGTAGCTGTCATGTGGCTGTGAAAGGGTGACCATTTAGACTATTAATTGATGTCTAGTTAGATCATGCAGTATTTGAAGGGTGCCTCTGTAGAAGAGAATTTAAAAAACAAATATCATCATAATCAGTATTGAGGAGCCCTGGCTGGGGACAGATGAGGTATGGGCTCTGTCGTTGCTTCATTGTGTGACGCAGAGCTGGTCACTGCACTGTGCTGTGTGTCAGTCTCTCTGCAGAGCAGGGAGGAGGATGCTGATCTTGGTAAAGCATTTCAGAAGTCTATTTGTGAAAACAGCAAGATATTAGTACTTATTTATGCAATGCCCTATTTGTGTAACCTGATGCGGGTCAAATTTGGATATCTGGAAGCAAAATCTTCAGTCTGTCAAGGGGAAATATACCTGGGAAGGCTTCTGCAGAAGAGCTGTCAGACCAGAGGAACAGCCTGAGCAGAAAGCTTCGTACTTCTACCGCATACAGGCTCCTGTTAGCAGTTCAGGTCCTGGTAAGATGATACCTTTTTGCCTGAAAATGACTTGATTTTCATCTCTCTATTTTTTGGCACTGGTGTTGCAGTCACTTTGGAAGGGGCATCTGTCATTTTCTCCAGCAGTCTACAAGCCAGAGCTTGTTTTCACAGTCATCTACTAGACGCTCCCAGCATGAGCAGCATGTCACCTTCTGTGAAAGAGGAGGCAAGGAGGGAAGGAAAGAGAGACAAAGAAGGAATAATCAATTAACGAGGCGAAAGGTTAGTGGCAGAGAAAAATTAAGCAGGAAAGGAGAAGAGAACGAGAGGTTCCATAAAAAGAAGCAAGAGAAGAAAAGAGTAAGATCAATGGAGGGAGGACAACGAGTCCTGTTATGCACTTAAAAGGCAAAACACGCCTGTTCACAAGGCCTCGTGCTTTTTTTACATATCGAAGCGTGGCAGTTGGAGATGGGCAATGAGGTCCATCCCCAAGGAAGATCCTCCCGAAAGTGTTGACTTGCTGCTATCATAATCGCTGCAGACATCACACGACCGATGAAACAGTAGTGCCATTGCAGTTGCCAGGGCAGCCTGCAGCTCACTTTGCCCAGGAAGCCCCACCATCAGGCTTCACCTGCTCCCATGCACAGTGGTGTAAATGGGGGAGACATGTGCTCGTTTCAAATTATTCAACCTAGTCTGGAGCAGGGATAGGGATCAATCTCCCAAGGCAGTTGAGAACCCTTCAAGGAGACAGAAGAGCAGGTTTCCCTGAACAAGTACAGGCCATTCTTCAAGCTCATTAAATAGATTTCTGTTTTAGCTCAGCTCCCAACAACATAATTTAGCTGGTTTCTGATCTTTGCCATATGTAAGCCTTGTATGAGTTGCTGGTAGTCTAAATCCTGGCTACAAGTAGGGTAAAGTCTATCAGATTACTGCTTTAGGGAAGCACAGGCAGCTAAACTTAGTTTCTCTACTGAGCTTTTTAAAAACGCCTCATCTCCATTTAGTTATAGCTGTTCCAAGAAATATAACCCACAGTCCTGGAAGTGCCTTCATCTTTGTAAACTGAATACTCATATTTTTGTTCCAGTGGACCATTTAGAGGCGTGTTGCAAAAGGTACTCTAAACCAAACAGATTTACAGTTACTTGTTGTTCCTAAAAACCACAGAAAGTTGTGTTACAACAAAAGATAGTGGGTTTCATATGCTCTTGCACATACAGATCTTTGCAATATTACAGCATTATAAAAGTTATTAATTGCACGTAAGGTATTATAGTAGAGGAAGGTGGGTGCCTGGGAGTGGGTAAGGATCCTGATTGTCCAACCAGGAAGGAAATGTGTGTATTTCATTTTGTTTGCCAGGAGTCGTAACATCTCTAAGCCCTTGGATGTGCCTGTGAGCGCATACTGCCTGTCAGCCATCCATGGGACATGTAGGGGGAAGTAGTGAACACAAGGCAAAGGCAGCGTGTTGGGGAGAGACAGTAAATCAGGGAAGGTTGTATAATCATTTAACTGAGCAAATTCTAAAGTCCAGAAAAAAATTTTGCCTGCATGTGGGTCTCATCTTCTGGAGGGACAGTGGTAGCATATGTGTCCACCAGATCATCTTTTTCCTCTTCTTCATAACAAGTCATACTACTGTATTCCCCTTTCTAGACACCAGGTCGTGTTCCACCATGAGGAAATGGATGCTGTGTAGCAGGAACCATTTAATCTGAAGAGTGCTGGGCCCAGAGCCACAGGCAGCATGGGGAGGTCACCATCCAGTGCATGTGGGGAAAAGGACAGTCATTGCCTGTGAGTTCCTGGCTGTTGCTGCTGTTGTTCAGACAGACAGACTGTAAGAGTAGCTGGAAAGAGCCTCAGGAGGATGTGGGTGAGCTCAAATGCCAAAATATCTTGGTACAGCTCTGGCTTGGCTGACCGGTTAACGCCTGGCAAAAGAGATTATGCTGAGATATTGGACTTGCATGGATCGGAAGCTTTTCTCCTGGAAGATCTTGAAGAGCTGTGTAGCTGGCAGCCTGCTGGTCCTGGCAGCCTGCTATCGCTGCCTTCCCCCAGCGGGGTCCCTTCTGCCACTAAGAGGAAATTTCAAGGGTGTTGTGTAGCCTCCTGATATTTTGTGCTGAGAAGCAGCCCCTGCAGGCACCACACTAGAAGTGACAGCTCTGAAAAATAAAGGACAGAATATTAATGTCCCTGTCCTAATATTAAGCAGGGACTCTGCCAGGAGACTGCAATATGGACAAGGATTCCCAAGGACTGTTCCAGGTGGGTGCCCCAAACAGTCTGTGGAGGCTAAGCTGCTGAGGAGGGGCTGTGGGTGGTTCAGGGTCCTGCCTGACACGCTGGAGCAGTCATCCGCAGCTCAGGATAGACTGTACAGGGCTGAAGCCATTCAAGCATGTATTAAGTCCAGAAAGACACTGTCCTTGGGAGGAATGTGTTGGCAAAAGAAGTGGCAGGGAGCAAAAGCACAAACAACTGGTCCATCGAGTTCCCTCAGGCAAGAGGGGCCCTCCAGAAAGTGAAGCAGTTTTGACATTTCCTTCAGATTTTTTATTGAGTCTCATAATATTTAGTCTTTGTCCTGAGTAACTTTTTGTGACAGCCTATGCTCACGGAAATCTTTTCTCTTCATCATCTCTAAAGATAGCTTCCATCTTTCAGAAGAAAGCACAAAAAACATAAATCCTAAAACTACCAATGGAAAAATGCAAAATAAAAACAGACCTTGTGATATACCTGGTGGCCATTTTTGATGTCAGCGTTGTGGCTCTCAACCTCTACCTCATCCTGAGCTTTGCCTTCAGCACAGAAGTTTCAAAATTGCCATCTCCACTGATGCCACTTAGGAAAAGAGGACCTTTGCAAATCCTGCTTGTGGTTGTGATCCACAAGCAGAGCATGTTCGAATTAAGGGAAGTATTGCTCGGAATGAATTACCGTGAAACATTTGCACTCGTTCATCATATCACTTGAGGAATATGTTTTACATAGTTTTTACATAACATAGTGTGAGATATAAAGGGGCCTTGGACAGCAGCTAAGACATGGGCCTTCTCTCCACCCATCCACGAATGAGATGGGCTGCTTCTGCTCTAAGCTCCGTAACAGTGGGCTCCCATGTGTTTAGATGCTCCCATTCAGCTCTCTTTCTGAAGGAAAGCCAGTGATTCAAGTGCAGACTGAATCCTAGCCTGCTAGTTAGATGACCTGCATTTTCAGGGTTGGCAATAATTTCAAACTGTTCACCAGTTCCTTTGCAGAATGGGAGCCACAGGACTGTGACTGTCCTCTGCTGGCTTGTAGGTAGCGATGATCTCATGTTCTACCATGCATGGTCCCCTCTGGCTGTGAGGCCCTTCTGTCCGCAAAACACACACTTCCTGTGCTCCGTATCGTTGTTTTTCCTGAGTACCTCCAAAAGCTAGGCTTTTAATTCATATAAGGGCAAAAATCCCCAACCAACAGCTATACATTAAAAAAATCCAAAAGATAGATAGTTCAATTTCTGATATATCATTTTGCTATTTGTTACTCAGGTACTTCTTAATCTGATTTTCCCATTTCATATTTTTCCTGCACTGTAACGTTTGGGGATCATTCTTTGGTTTTGGTCTCTGTAATAGAATTAGACACCTGCCAAAGTGACACAAGTCTATCAAACAGGTGCTAGCATCAAGGGATTTACTGGGCAAAGGAATCCTTAAGCAATACATAAAAACATCAAACGATTGATCTGGTAAAGTATATGTTGACTTCAGGGGAAACATTATAGAACTCTTTAAAGCCTTGAGAATGGCCAATCTTGAATTATGCTGGTATATGTCCACATTACTATTTTATTGAGGAAGATAAGGATAAAACAGGAAAATCAATCATATTCAAGCAATCCAGAACGACCAAATACATCTTCAACTGCATTAGGCAAGTATTTTTTATCCATTTATGTAGTCAAATACTTTGGCTTGATGATAAACAAAATAAAAAGTGTGGGTTTATCACTGGTCAATTTAAGCTTTGCTGCAGACGTAATGGAACAAAAAGGCACAATAGCCTAAGGCTGCACATTTTGTCTGAGGAGCTGATGATTTCTTTTCTTTGTGACTGAGTGAATGTTTGTTTTGGGAGGAAAATGTTCTTTTACCTGGAAACAAAATATTTCTCAGTGTCTTGGCTTTCATTTTAATGTTGAACATATTTTTAGGAAGAATGCAGTTAAAATAACTGTTCTGGAAACAAAAATAGAGTCTAACCTTTGAACATTTAGTAATGAGAAATGTGAAATTCTAAATTTGTAGTTAGTTTCTGTGTATCCGAAGTGTTTTCTACCAAGAAAACTTTAGTAAAAAAACCCAAATCTGGCCATTTGAAAAACATATCATGTAACCTTACTCCAGTTACGGAATTTTAATCTATTTCTAGAGGGAGCTGTGCGATATAATTCCACAGTTCACTAGGATTCTGCTTCTTATTCAAGAACACTTAATGAACCAAAGAAATCTAGGCTTGACTCAAACTAATTAAGCTTGTGAGGATTTACAAAGAGCAGTCAAAATCTTGCCAGCAAAATATTCAGTGGGAAACAGTGTAGAAGCTCAAACTTCTCTCTGCAAGTTGAACAGTTTTCCTTGGAGCTCCAGTTAGGAGTCTGAGGCTTAGGGGATATCTTTGATTTAAAGAGGGATTTTCAGAGCACAAAATGAAAACAAAATGCTTAGGGACCAAAATATTTTATAAACTTTTCCTGGTAGGCTGTGCTGAATGTCTGAAAGGATTAACAGCTGAACAGATGATCAATTTGCAGATGGAAAGCTGAATTGCCTTAACCTGGCCTGTGTATGCACTCTTGGTACCACAGTAAAGCAAAACATATTAAGCTAGGCTAAATATATAGGTTTTATTCCTCAGTTGCAATGAGTCAGAAGCATGCAGAAGGTTAGTTAAAATCCTTCAGATGATGAATCAGCTTCTCAGACCATAGTAACTTAGTTGTTTGCAGTTAACTTGATTGACTGTGGCAGTCTGACTGTACCCTTGCTAAACAATGAAAAACCCAAGTCTTAATTTTTCATTCTCTGAGCAATAATATTGCACCTGGCACCACACACGCACCACCTGGGTGTTACACAGCCCATAATGTCCTTCAGAGCCTACATGTCATTCCATTCTTTCCATTCCGGTGTTATTTCTTGAATCTTGAGTGAGGTGGGAGGATTTCATCCTGGCAAATTCATGTGTTTTTACATCGACACTGAGTCAGCCTGAAAAGTCATGAGTACATTTAAGGATTATCGACCCATCCGGTATTAAACATGCTTGCGTTTATGGAGCTGGCTTCCCTCTCCGAGTCTGCATGACGTTCACCAGCGCACGCCTTGTGCTGGTAAATGCCATGCAGACTCGGAGAGGGGAGCCATTCCATGAACGCAATCATGGCCAACCCATCTGTTACAAGATTGAGGCTCTTTGGGATAAATCTGCTTCCTTCGTGTAACTTGTGCTTCTGCTGGGTACAATCCTCATACGAGGATCCCTTACTTAATAAAACCCAAACTGGCCCTGTTAGGAAGAAAATATTTACTGAGCTGCAGCTGGCTTTCTGAGCTGCATTTTTAAAAAACCAGATTATTGCTGATACTGGCATTGAACTTTTCCCGCCTGCCCCACCTCTCACACAGTGTGCTGCACAGCTGAGTTGTAAGAGATGCTCAGAGAACGATGGAGAGCAGGTTCCAGAGGGTGAACCCACTCCTGCTCAAGACAAATCACACAGGATGTGATACAGGACCTCTGGAAGTCTTGCACCTTAATGGAGAGGCAGCTGGAAGTGGGTTGGGACAGCCTAGGACGTTAGATGCCTGTATTCAGAGAAGTGAGTACCCAGGATGCTCCCATTAGCTTCAGAAGAATGTGATGGTGGAGAGGCATTAGGACTCTTTTAGTGGTAGGATCTGTAGGATATGAATTATGTCAGAAGCTGTAGCATTGACCTGAGACATGGCATTCGGTGGTGTGTGGCACCAGACACTCCTCCACTTTCCAGTGAGGAAAATTCCCCAGCTCTGGAAGCACGCAGGAAATACCCAGCCCACGTTTGTCCAGAGAGAAAAGGAGATGGTGGGGGAAAGGGTCAGAGGCGAAGGGTCTGGATCAGAGATGACAAGTTTCTTCCAGGGAGCAGGAAGAGGAGTCTTAGAGGCAGGTATGGATCCAGGCTGGCAGGAAAACGTTAACAAATGCAGATCCACAGGGCCTTGTGCGTTTGCGTGATTTTGTTCAGCATTTACCTGGACTTAAGCTAGAGGCCACACAATGCAGAGCTCAACTTTCCAGCAAACCCAGTATTTTTTAGCAAAGCCACTGCAATTGCTGGCTGTCTGGCCTGTGTTAGATGAGTTGCTGTCTTGCTGACAGTCGCCATGGAGGGGTGAAGGATGGCCCTGTCGTGGTGACTGAACGTCCTTCTCAGATGGTTCTGGAGATCCCAGTCTGCTCTGAGGAGCAGTGTGACATTGGCACTGTGGCTGAATAGAAGCCGTGATGAACTATGAGGCTCAAGTAAAGGTTTAATCTGCAAGCATTTTAGCTTTCCCCTTAGCAAACTCTTCTTCCAGACCTGTATGCTGCTGCTTTTGCACCTGTTCTGTCTTCAGTTATACCTACACTCGGTGAGGTAGGTAGATAGTGAGCTGTAAATTTGGATTTAAAAGAACAGCTGATCTCATTCTGACAATATTTATTGCCAGCTCCTTCCTCCTTCATGAAGAAGCAATAGGAGTGAGTGATTTTTTCTTACTGGAGATAGGCTGTGAATAGCAGAGGAGCAATATAAAGAAGACATTTTATCTTAGAGTATGTTTTCAGATGATGCAGATGGATATCCTCTCTTAGAAAATGGAGGTATTTAAAGAACTTTATAAAACAGGCTATTCCAAAACTGATAAAAAGAATATTAAACAATGAATTGTAGCTCATGAAATGATTTTTTTTTAAATCACCACTGCATTTTTCCTTCACCAAACCTTGTATCTAACCATATGTTTCTATTGCACTTTTCAATACTTTTTCCTATGTAGGTCATCTCTGTAAGATGTTAATTGCCCTCAGCAGCAATTACTTTCCCAGTCAATAGTTGTAACAGGTAATACAGCAGTCCTACACCAGCTCAAGTGCTTCCTGCACAAAGGTGATCCAATCCGGTTCCTACTGAAGTCATTGGCATCGCTTTTTACTGGAATTCCATCAAACCTTTAATTTTACAGACTTTTTTGGACATTGAGGCTTTTCAGTATCAGACAAAAGGTACAGAGAGGCCTTACAAAAATGAGTTGTTATTGATGAATAATGTAGAAAGATTGCTTGCTAATTACCATTTGTTATTCTGTTAGTTTCAGCAGCCAATGGCATATTATTAATCCTGCTTTGAATGATTAAATCTAAAGACGATTCTCTTCAAAGTCTCCTTTTTCATTGTACAATAAGCTCTATTTGCCATGTTTTACATGAGCTATTTTTTATCCTGTCTGAAGTACTGAAAAAAATTACTAGCTTAGTAATTACTTCAGAATAGGAAATTTCCAGTAAGTCAAAGCATTTTATCTTCTGAAAATAAAAATGCAGTACCTCTAATCCTTTGTTAGGATATAGCAGTTTCTTCATTCCATTGTTTTTCATTCTATCTCTTTTGAGGGAGAAGGGAAGTGAGGTTTTGTTTGTTTGCTCTCGAAAATAGACAGGAGGCTGAGCAGCACTTGACAGAATCATCTCAGAAGATAGATAACTGGGTCTGTGTGTACATATATATGAACCAAAAAAGACAAAATGGATATCTGCAAAGAAATTTGAGGTAGACTTAGTGAGGAATGGTGTGGGATGCTTGCCACTGCTTTATTTTAAACAGAAATCATTCTACCAAGCTCAACATCATGAATAATGCGGTGCGATTAGCAGCAGAGATAACTGTGAGCAGAGCAGTTTACCCACTGCTGGCTGACGGCGCTTGACAAGCCCTGTGGAAAGGGCAAGGTTCCTAAAGGTCTGAAAGGACAGACAGCTATGTCTGGAGTAAGAGACGTTATTAGGCTTCTTGAGCCTAACGTGTGACAGGGGCAAGGACAGCGAGGTGGAGACAGTACGGCATGAGTGGAAGGTGCTGGGGGTTCACGCATGGCAGGGTTTTAGGCAAGAGGTCCTTGCTTTAACAATAGTATTTTGTTACTAATCACACAGCTATAGCTCCTTGACACTAAGTAGACAGTGTTTACCCACAATATTTTTTACATATTCTTTTTCCCCTGGACTACTTTCTGAAATTTGTTCTTCTGTACGGTAGATCACTTGCTTATAGAAATGGAGAAGGTAGTTTCATCTATTTCGTCTCTTTCAATTTTAATTTCAGAGATGCGAGAAGAGAACAGGGAGCCCAAGACTTTTCAAAGTCAAGCTGTCTACCATTGTTTGAGTTAGGAAAACTTGGGTTTCATACTATCATCAGGGATTACAGGTGGGACAAAATGATCCTTGAAGTAGGCTGAAATTATCCATGAAGTCTGTAGCAAAACAATAAGATTTTGTCAAAAAGAATGAAGATTGTTTTTTTGTTGTTAAAAAAAAATATAGGGGGCTGTGGATATAACAAAAAATGCATTTGCCTGAAGGAATCAAACATCGCCGTTTATAGCAGAAATAGTGTCTACAATACAAAAAGTTAACAAATATGTGTAATGGTTTAATTTGTTGTTCTTTATTTTTCTGCTTTTTTTGGCAGTTCACTGTAAAGGACAGGGGACAGACTAATGATGAGCAAGGTAGAAGAAGTGCCATAATCATTCTGCTCAAACTGTGCAGAACGTGTGTGCCAATGCTTACAAAAAGTGCTTCTTGTTTTGGGTAGAGAAAACAGTTTTCTGTTACCTTTCATATATAAAGGAAGGTCATCTCTCTTTTGGATTCACTAAATTAAGTTTACACATTGTCTCTACTCCAGGCAGAGACAAGAAAACACCATACTGCTTTTTCCTGGTTATTCACAGGTTTTAACTTGTGTTTTTAACACTGTTCATAAAGCCCTTCTCTGTGTACTTGCATTGGGTTTGCGTGGCAAGGTTTTGG
>NW_009597397.1:0-2396 GCF_000690535.1 Cariama cristata
TATAATTATATCGTATTATTTAAATAATATAACAAAATAATCACATAATAGTTGTATAATATATTGTACAAGTATCATATATAATATGCAATAAATATATCAAATATTTATCATACATAAATAGAATATGTAATACATTGTAATAAAGTTATAATCTATGTTATTTATAAAACATTTCCATATCAAGTTATCATATCGTATTTAATGCTTGCATTGAAAATATAATAATTTCCTTATAATTACGTAAGGAAAATGTCGCTATGGAGGTGGGTAGACACTGGAACAGGGGCCCAGAGAGGTTGTGGGATCTCCATCCTTGGAGATGCTCAAAACTTAAAAGGCCCTGGAGAACTGGACAAGGCTGTGAGCAAGCTGATGTGGTTGTGCCTGCTTTGAGCAGAGGGTTACAGTAGAGCCCTTCAGAGGTCCTGTCCCCATGTACATGACTGCATCTTGACTTCTAGCAGCACTGCAGCCACGCAATAAACAATAATATGCACATGCCAAACAGACGAGAGATTGCCTAAGTCTTCTGATAGACATGTTTCTCCGATGCATCTCAGATAGTTGGAAAGGAAAGGAAGGAGAAGACAGAGAATTGAAGATCCAGGATCAGATGTTAAATCCCGCCTGCTCTGTTGCTGATATCAAAACAGTTTGTAACTGTGCATTCACCATTAACAGTAGGCATTTTTGCCACTGTACTCTGCAAGCAAACAATCGGCGTGGTCAGACGTGGCTAAGGTGGTTTCTGTTTGACAATATTTAGAACTCAGTAGTTCTTGCGAATAAAAGGCCTTATCCTACTGGCCGTACACAGGCAATCTCTAGCTAGACTTCGCATGACTGAGAAGTACAGGATGAGACCCTGCGTTAGCAGTACTAACCAAGCAATGAGGTCAGTATAGGATAATGGGGAAAACTGAACTCTGCTACAACTAAATGTCATGTTGATAAATGCAACTTCACCGGTTTTTATAAACAAAATTAAACTTAATTTGCTTCACAGTAGCTAAGGTGCCGTTAATTCAAAACCCACAGAATAACTCACTGGACACAGTTAATAGTCAGCAGACCACATAGGCCAGGCTTTGAAAGCATTTAATATTCACTGAAGTGCTGCTTGTATCCAATTATAACTCACTACTTGCCATCTTAATAATTTAAATCTGTCCACTCTTTAGAGAGAAAAAAATGCACTAATCAAAGACATGAATGCACCTTTTGCTTTTGACAGCATTAAATTAAAACTAAATGGTAGATCTTGAATGAGTTACTCTGCAAGAATAAAGGCATTAATGAGGTAATTTCATTATAGAGGCTCATCCAAGCCTATGTGAAAACAAGGGAAGTAAATGGAGAGGAAAGCCGCCGAGGAAATTAGGGTTCCTTCCACACTAATTAATGTTTTGGGGCATTTAGTACAGGCACCAAATTAACTGCTCCAAAGAACTCCATTGAAAAAAAAAAATACATTGTTGCCCTGCCATGTAATTAGAAGACAGTACAAGCAGAACACTTAATGAGTATAAAGCCAGCCTTTAACTTATTCTGCCCAGCTTCTGAAAACATGCCATTGTGGAGGCCTAAGTTTAAGGAAGCACTAGGCGTACAATATAGGATTGTTTAGGTCCTTCTGTTCGGTGAGCTGTAAACAGGTAGCCCTGAATGAGAGACTCTGAGACTCCTGGGAGGCCCGGCTTCCCAGCAAAAAAAAAAAAAAAAAAAAAAGAGTCTTAAATGCATCCAGAGAGAAGGAAAAAAGGTGAATAGGCCCGGCACAGCCAGCCCAGTGAATGCTCACCGCTGTCTTAAGTGATTACATGATGTTGTGCCACCCCCTCTCATTGAGTTATCTTTACACTGCTTTTGTCTCCTCTAATTGGAGCTGATGAGGTGCTAATTGGTTGCTTTTTTAAAAAAGCACTACTTAAGCACTGGCAAACAGAGTAAGACAGCGTGAGTGGAGTTAATGAGGGCTTAGCAAAAAAAAAAAAAAAAACCACACCACATCACCCCAACCCAACCCAACCCAACCCAACTCAACCCAACCCAACAAACCCTACCCCACCCCACCCAACCAACCTCAAAAAACCAAAACCAAACCAAATGTAAAACAACCCTCCATACGAATGATGTACACAAACACATATATAGGCCTACCTTCCTGTTGGTATAAGCAAAAACATGAGGAGAAATCACTGAATTTAGGTAAATGACTGCGAGGATTAGGGGCAATGCCAGGAATAAATAAATGCTCACCGCTTTGGCTAGCATCCTTGGCACCTTGGAGGTGTGCCGGAGCACCCCAGTACCCGGCGGGATTGCTTACCAGCCCCATGCCATGCCACACCACACCCTGCACCGCGGGACCCCCGTGCCAGCTGCCTCAGCAC
>NW_009597397.1:2418-2799 GCF_000690535.1 Cariama cristata
ACTGTACTAGCCCACGCCTCTGCCGGCACTGCCAACCCACCCTCCATCGCTGGGACGCTGCCCGCGGGGGATCGCTTGGTGGCCACCCGGGCAGCGTCAGGCGTGGAGAGAGGTGGTGGGTGCCCAGCGTGGGGTGCAGAGCTTGCGTGGCCAGCCGCAAGCCCCAGTGGCTGCAAAGGCTCATCCCGCGAGGACTGCCCTGGAGGTGGTTTTTACCCTCTCACAGGGGTTGCTGAGGTGAGGTTTACATCTGCCTCAGAAAAATGCAGGCTAGTGGGTTGAATTCGTCTCACCGCACTTCACCGCTCATAGGTGAGCTGCTTGCCACGGCCCCCTTCACGGCCCAGGGAAATGCCAGCGTTTTCCGGGTGTGGCAGGAGG
>NW_009597397.1:2923-3178 GCF_000690535.1 Cariama cristata
TGCGAAACCAACGCCTCACTGATTAGGCTAGGCTGGAAAGGTTTCTAGTTCAAAGTAATTTAATATCTTTGCTTTTAAATTGAGGTACAACCAAGTTAGAAATGACGCAAGCACCTGTGTCACGTTTAACAGCCTTTACCCACAGCCAGTGCCGCCCCTTTAGCAGGAGAAATGCTCTGGCCTTGCGGGGAGCGTGCCGGCGGCAGCAGATGTCTGCCCTGCCCTCCCAGCACGGCAGGGCAGGCTTCGCTCTGC
>NW_009597397.1:3285-8486 GCF_000690535.1 Cariama cristata
CCGCGGCCCGCAGCAGAGGCTGGCACACAGCGCTTCACTGGCCCCTCTACCCCTGTCTGCAATTAGCACTGAAACCAGTAATGAGGCTTTTTGTCATGGAGTTCCCGTCCCCTTCCTCACTATAACGTACAGCCGTGATTTATGTGAAAGCGGTAACAGGTATTGGGGGACACTTATGGATGACCTTATTTTCAACAAATGGGCTTGTATTAAAAAATAAATGTGTAAAGCATTACCTTTAAAAATGTTTAAATGCTTAGTCTTTTAGTAATTTTGTGTTTTGAAAATATTCTTAATATTGTTACTTAATTTGGGTATGTAATTAATAACTTTGTCGACATTTTCAATAACAACTCAGATGCAGAAATACCCTGAATATTTTGAACCTCATGAAGAAAGAAAGATTTTTTTTAAATGCCTTCTGTAGTTTTACCTTGCCTCCCCCAGCTTTATGCAAAGTATTGTGATTAGAGTATATAGCGTTAAACCTGTTGCTACTACAACCGGATCCAGAGGTCCTACTTTTGCCATACCCGTATGCGTTTCCTAAAAAAGGTTTGGAGTAACATTAGGTACTCGCTCTGCATTTTACATGTATTCTGTAGGTGGGTTGATATTGCCTTCTGCGTTTCTGGACCAATTCTGAAGTTCTCCACTGTGGAAAGTATTCTGAGTCCTAAAGGAGAATACAAAAAGTACCTGGTCTATTGCTGATGTTGCCTGCCAATACGCAAAAATAATTCTGCAAGCTTTTTGAAAATGACCCTGCAACTGCCTGTGTTAAACAGAGTCTTTTGCTGTTCTGAATTTGTTTATATATATTCTACACAGACATGTGGGCATAGAATGCTTTTCCAGTAGCTACAAGGCTGCATTTTTTACAAGTAAGTGATACTTTTGGGGGTCCTCGGAGAGGTTGCCCGATGATGACAAGTTTGTCCTCTCTGTCATGGGCTCAGTACCACCAGGCAATTCTCTAAATCCTTCAAAACAACTCCTCTGCTGAGCAGTTTCAGATTGGACAAAAAGAGGAAAGTGGAGTTGAAACTCTAAAACCTACAGTCAGCTCAAGAAGACAACGCACCTTTTATTAAGACAACTCAGATGATCTATTTATGCTGAAGAGAAATAAACAGGGCTCCCTCCTTTTCTCATTTCTGTTCTTTTTGTTCTTTTTTGCCTGTGTACAACTGCAGTTAGAAAAACCAATTAGTTTGCAAACAGCCAGTTACTTGGGTATGTGTTTATGCTTGGTAATTTGTACCCCTATTCACATTCTAAACCAGATCCTTTTCACTCTAATGCATGGTCACTTGCTTTTCTTTCGGTTGTCATGAAAACGAGGGATTTCTTGCTGGCTGGTAGAAAGAAACTTCCTAGTGAACAAAGTTACAATTAATTCCTCTAAACATGTGTTCCTAGAGCCATCCATCTATAAAATAGGCAACAAAGCAGAGCTCCTTGTTTTCCAAGTCCCAAAAGATGCAGAGCTGAAAAAAAGCTAGGATCCCTTAAGGCTAATTGAGCAAATATCTATTTTTCTTTTCTCTTTTGCAATTCCTGCAGTTGAAAATCTCCATGTGTTTTCCAAGGTAGGTATGATTGTGCCCACAGAGATCTGCTCTGTCGTCACTGCTGCCTGCTGTGTTCTCACAGAATGCTTGCAGGAGGTAGTCCCTCGGGTTTCCTTTGTTTCCCATGGGATTAATAGCTTCTGGTTTACCACAAGCCTGAGTGACATGAGTTGTGAAATTGCATGCTGTGCATGCCAAGATGTAATCCTTAAACATGTTCTACCCTCTTTCCACTTCCTCCTCCGGTTTACTTTTTGCCTCGCTGCTGTTGGGAAAGATGCTTCCCAAGCCCCCTCCCTTCCTAATGAGCATGGCCAATTGTGCACCAATTTAAATACACATGACCTTCATTTTCTGAAGGTGAGGGTGATCCTATTCTTGAGGAACAAAGAGGCAAGAGGGCTGGGGTCCCTCCCCAGCTCCCGGTGTTCCCAGTCCTGCTGAGTGGTGGCTTCATTGCGCTGGCTGCTGCTTCATCAGCTGCAGCTTGGGGGCACATGCAGACGATGAATGCAGCCCTACCACACTTAAGGAGTGGGAAAGGTAGGAGCCACTTACCTGAGCCCATGGGATGGCATATCTCATCAGCTGCTGCTAATGAGGGGACTAAAGGTGCCTTAAACCATCTCCTCTTGTTGGTAGGTTTGGATCTGGAAACCTTATCTTTTCCTGCAGAAGTGGTGAGTGGTTTAGTGGTTGCAAAGCACATGGAGTAGATGTCATGTGGCAAAGGCAAAATCACATTTGTAAATAGTGTTGCACCTCCTAGAGCAGAAGCATCTTTTGATTCCTGCGGGGAATTCCTCCTGATTGCATTTTCAGGCTATTTTGTCTGTGAGCCTGAGCCAGTGGCTCCTACCATCAATGGACAATAAATCTCACGTCTTTGACCTCTGAGGGAATTTGGCAGCTATCCCTGCATGAGAGGTAGCTAGTGGCAGCGTATCCTCAGTGTGGAAAGTGGGAATCATCAAAGCCACCTGCCCACCACTGCTGCAGTCAATAGGGTCCCCAGAGAAAGCACGCAGCAGAGGAGAGGCAGGTAAGCGAAACCTCCCTGCCTTTCCCTGTCCTTCCTGCTGCTTTGTCCCATAGGGTTTGAAAATGGCTCTGCCTCGATATCGATCACTCTGGAAATGTTAGGTCAGCACAAATTCATTTGGGCTAATGTTTAATGGGTAAGTCCTCTGAAAAGGAAGTAAAGCCTGTTTACGGACTTCATGTGAAGGGAAAAAGCACAAGGGGTGACAGCAAAGGACTCTAATGTATACCAAGCAATCTTTGAAAGTGAAAAATGGCTGTTTCCAAAGGAAATACCTTAAAAATATCAAGAATTACCTCCAAAAATACACAAAGGTTGGAAAGAATCCTTCCTCGGGAAGGGTGGGCAGGTTTTTACTCCTGTCCTTTTCAACCCTTCCTCTGCGCAGGTTGCCCGGGACAGAGGCTGTTGGTGAGTCAGGCCCACAAGCTGCCTGCAGTGTGCTGTGGCCTGGGGCATCGCAGGCACAGCAGGCAACTGGAAAGGCTACAGGACTGACGGTAATGGTAATACGGTAGGCCACAGTCACTGGCTTTAAAGGAAGGCATATGAATTGAGTTGCCCGAAATTGATGAGAGCAAAAGAAATGGCGTACTGTCAGTAAAGCACACAAAGCAAAAGACACCTCATTTTTCAGGCTCCATCTTCTGTTTGTACTTGTTGGCTGTGCCCACTAAGGCTGTATCTCACAAGCTGATGAAATACCCACATATGCACTACTACCTTTTCCAGAGTTAAAGTATAGCGTCAGGCAGGGTGCTGCTGTTAGAGCCTACTCCTTTGGTTTGTGATGACTGGAAACTAATGGGCGTACTAGTAATGGGGAATACACTTGACAGCTCAGGGATCTGAATCTCTGGGATACTTCATGCCCCACTAGTCGCACACTTGGCACTCTAGAAAAAGCAAGCAGTATCTCGGAGATAGGTGAGAAGTGGCTCCTGTGATGCAAGATCAGTTATCTTCACTAAGATGATTCTAGCTAACAGAGAATAAAAGTGCAATGTTGGGAAATGCACATGACCTCTTTTTTTTTAATGCCAAAAGAACTAAGAAATGTCTCCATCCTTCAGGTAATACTGGATGCTAAAAATGTGAGTTGTGTGAACCCACACTGAAATAGTTACCAGGTAGGCTGAAACAGGCTTTGTAGCTTTCAGTGTGACTGAAGACAGATGAGGGAGACACAGCCAAGGTCAGTGGGAATCAGCTGCAAATGGAAGATGGGGGCTTTGAGTGCAATCAGGACAAATACAGCCTGAGTCCGAGCGGGCTCAGTGGAGCAGGGGCAGGGTGTACAAGTGTGGCTGGCCAAGGACAGTTGGGAAAGGGCTCTGGAATCCTCCCACGGGGACTCATGTGGTGACCCAGTCCAGTAACAGGGGAGGCCAGGGTAGCCCAGTTGGCTGTGCTGCGTGTTTTCTGGTGTTGGGAGCCCTGACCTCCTGGGTCCTTGAACCTGGCCAGTCGGTTGACCAGGATGGTGTTAGTGTGGCTCTGTGTGTGAGTGTCTGCTTTACCCTGAATTCTGCACATTTCTTCCTTCTATTTCAGAGAGCTACTCTTAATAAAACAAAATTGAATGGGGCTTTTATCTGACTAGTTATTCCTTTGGGTACCAAAATCACTGAGAACTCCGTCCTGCTCCCATATAGAAATTAAAGAAGAGTGTGCAGTGCACATGCTTGCGTTGAAAATGATCCGGGTGGTTCTCCATCCATCAGCTGATGCTTTAGGATCATTCCTTGCATTATCCACCTCATTGAGGCTGGCAGTTGTACTGCATGAGAGAAGCAATGAAGTACCTGAAAACATGTCCAGCTGCTGAGGGAAGGCCTATTGTCAGGAGGCAGATAAATATACTGGAGAAAGCAAACAAGAAAAAGAAGGGAGGTGAGGTAAAACAGATGAGAGAACAGAAATGTAGCAGAGGCAAGGCTCAAAGTCTGGCATAGACATCTGACAAGTGAAAGGGATTCATGATGTAGCCAGAAGAGAGGTCGCAGCGAGAAAATTGGGCCGTTGAAGCTGTGCTGTGCTGAGGATCACATGAGCAGTTCCCGCAGAGGCTGCACTCAAGAAGCCAAAGTTCAAAGCCAGGGATGCTTCCATGTTTTTCATGGTTCACTTCCAGGTCATTTGATTGAAAAGATTCTAAATTTGACAACTTCTAATGTTCAAAGAGGTTCAGATGTTTTTAAATCCATTCAGCTCATCCCTGCTTGAGATAAACATGAATGGGTCAATTGTTCATTTTAATAAAATTTGACTCAAAAATAGCCATCCAGAGCCACAGACGGGCATGTTAGGAGGGGGTCTCTCACTAAAGAGGAAAGTGAAGATGTTCAATTTTTAATGCTCGGTCAAATCAGGGAAGAGCTGGCTGAATGTTGTCACTCTGTAGCCCTAGAGCTGCGTAAAGCATAAAAGGAGGTTAAGTATGAGACACAGGATGAATCACAGAATATCTCAAATTGGAAGGGACCCATAAGGATCATTAAGTCCAACTCCCTGCTTCTTGCAGGACTACTTAAAACTAAACCATATGATTAAGAGAGTCGTCCAGATGCTCCTTGCGCTCTGCC
>NW_009597397.1:8715-8957 GCF_000690535.1 Cariama cristata
AGTTCTCTTTTGAGCCTTCTCTTCTCCAAGCGGAACAAGCCAAGTCACCTCAGCTGCTCCTTGTAAGTCTTGCCCTCAAGACCTTTCACCATCTTGGTCACCCTCCTCTGGACACACTCTTAATAGTCTGATGTCCTTCTTCTGTTGAGGCACCCAAGACTGCATAGAGCACTCAAGGTGGGGCCACACTAGTGCAGAGTGGGACAATCACCCCCCTTGACTGGCTGGCTGTGCTGTGCTTG
>NW_009597398.1:0-28480 GCF_000690535.1 Cariama cristata
GGGGGGGGGACAGGACAGGACACAGGCCAGTCCCTGCGCTGGGGACAGGGCTTGCAAACCGGCACCATCAGCGCCGAAAGTGGTGGAGCCAAGAAGGGCTGTTTTGTTGCAGTTATGTGTGCTGCACCGGGATGCTGCATGTCCCTGTTGCTCCTCTGACACCAGCAGAAACCTTCTTGTCATCAGGGCATTTGCCAGGACTATGGGGGAGGTTTTAAGCACACAAAAAGAAGCTCTTGTCATTTGTCTCTTCTCTATATGCCAACTGACAAGCTGTGCCTTTGTGCAGCTGGAAATTGAGGAAACTTGGCCAAGCACAAAAGTGATGCACGCTCTTTAGCACCTGGCTTATGCAGCCCTATCTGAAAGCAGAAGAGCAATTCCTCCTTTGGACACTTTTACCAAAAAAAAAAATAATTTAAAAAAGTTAGATAGGGAAATGTTTCAAGGGAAACTAGAGGAAGATGGGAGGGGTTTGTGTGTTTATAAGCAAGAGGAAAGTATTGAAAACTTTATGTTTTTAAAAACCAGTGGGGGATGCTCCCTCGTTAGGACCCCTGTCCCAGCAGGCAGGTGGTGGGACCCACTTCCCTTTTGCTGGGGGAAGGCAGTGGGTGTCCAGGAAGATGGATGTTGGGGTGGCCGTTCCCTGGGCAGCCCAGCAGGAGGTGGGCAACTGGACACAGGGGAGTGCAGAGGACGTAGGGGACGGCAGGGCTTCCATTTCCTAGGTTGTGCTTTACCTTGCGGGGAAGCTGGTGAAGCACCTGTCTTTACTGAGATCTCCCTGCTGGGACTGAAATGATTCTATGATTCTGTGAATAGCTCTGATGCCCCTGATGTGAGAGTTGAGAGCAGAAGAATCTTAAACAAAAGAAAACAAATGACAAAAAAAACCCCAAACATGCATACTTGGAACAGCGCTGTTGTATTTGAGCTCCCCTGTCCCTTCTTCCAGAGCTGGGACCACTGCAGACCACTGTCCCTCCAGGAAGCAGGAGGTAAGATCCCCTCTTGCTGCTCTCTTCTTACTGAAAACATCACCTGTTCTTCCCAAAGGAACAAAATCCACTATTTGGGTCCAGCCAGCTGGTAAAAGAGAACAATTCCAGGTGTATTATTAAAATCAGCTGTCTCTTTTATCATTGCACAGTTTATGGCACCTTTGAAATTTTTCTGAGTTCTATTTCTTTAACAACAAAACAGAAGCTTATCCCCCTCCCCTCTAAAATTGATAGAACGCTGTGAATATAGCCGGTCACTTGAGATGAAAACCTGTAACTGCAGTGGCAGTGATGGTGAAGGGCCATGGCTGGCGGGTCCCCTCCTCCCAGGCACAGAGCCCGCTCTGTCCCCCCCGGCCCCTGGCTGGCACTGCGGGTGACCAGGGGCTGCCCAGCAGCGGGGACTGGCAAGTAATTGTCCATTGCCACCTCTCTGCTGTGAAACCAGATTAGACTATGCAGTCCCCTTGCTTCTACCACCCTGGGCTCTTCTCAGAAGAAATCGTTGCATAACCTTTGTGATGGGCAGAAGTGTAAACATGTTAACTTAAGCGGGTCGTGAAATAGCTGTGGCAATGGGGAGGAGCTGTGTGACCCACATGGGGTGTGCATGATGGTGTCTGCCCTTCTGAAAAGTGACATTTCTGTGGTGGAAACATGATGCACAGTCTTTCTGCTAGGGCACCGAGAAAAGCTGGTCCTTCGGTCCCTGGTAGGTGTAACATGACTTTTGGTGCAAATGTGATGTTTCTGGAGCCCATTTTTACACAGCAACACAGGGCAAGGGTTAAACAAGTGACTGCGGGCTGTGACACCTACAAAAGGCAAGAGAGCTACAGACTGGCTCTTGCAATTTTGAGGCTGATAAAAGTCAGGCTTGAAATATCTGTGCCAAAGTTTTTACTGAACCGAAGCAGGGAACCTGGCTTGAAAGTTAAGGGCTAGAAAGGCAGAAGTATGAAGTGTTCATCTTGGTAGAAAAAGGTCAGCAGGCAGAAGTGAAACAGGAGTTTTGAAGTTAGTAAAGCTGCTGGCAGACTGCTGCCGGGGTTTCTGATGGACAGGGTTGCAAATGCTGCAGCCTTTTAGCACCTTTGAGGACGAGGAGTGCGTGGTGTCGGATGCTGTCCCTGGCTGCTGCATTCAGTGCCCACACAGAACAGCTCATCCCATTGGAGTGACTTGGTGATGTTTCTGAGCCTTCGTTCAGAAACCGAGAGACATAGGAATGCTTCTATCTCAAGCTAACGAGAATGATCCACCCTGTTTTCACTTCCCCAGAAGTGCCCTCTCTTTCTATCGTTGATGAAAGCATCTTTGAAGTATATCACAGTTTTTTTCAGTGACAGCTTTCACACTTTCCCCCCGCACCTGACATTCAGTTGAACTCTCATTTTTCGGTCAGCTGCCCTGGTTCAGTACTTGGCAGCAGGGTTCATTTAAAATGTGACAGTAACAGCAAATGGAAAGCCCCAAGCAAGAAAACTGGTGTCAGATGTTACCAGACCTCTGTGAGCAACAACATGAAAATTGGAGGTTTGGATGTGTTCCTACACTCTGTATCTGTCCTGCCTGTGCAACCACCTCTAGTGTGCTGCAGCAGCTCCACTCGTGCTTTCACAAGCGATCTGTTTCTGTAACAAGACCATTCAGTTCTTGTGAAGGTGTCAAACTGGCTGTGTCCAGCTCTGCCATCAGTTCATAGAATTAGAATTAGTATAATGTGGGAGATGCCAGTACAAGATGTTTGTGCCTACTTGTGTCCCGCAGCTGCTGGGAGGGCAGTGTGGCCTGGTGAGGGCAGGATGCGGTCATGCATGGTGGGAGATACCTGCCTCAGCCAGCCTGCGAGGTGTAGGTTCCAGCCCTCCTCACATCTGTACCCTCATCACTTGGAAAGCATGAGGTTGATGTTGTCCAGACTCGGCTCCAGAGAAATCTGGGAAGTCTGAAAGGCAGAGCACATCCTATGCTAAGAAGGTTAAGTTGCACATATTTGAAAGCTTGGTGGACGTGATGAGATAGCTAGGTTTTGCAACAAGATCAAAGCAAGCCAGGCAAGGCCTGCTCCACCTGGAGAGTTATGGTCTGCCTGTGCATGGGGTAGGGGCTGTCTGCCTTCCAGGCTGTGGTGGAAGAATCAGTGGCTTGTTGGCAAGTGCTTGGGTCCCCCTTGTCTCCCAGAGGTTGCTGAGCCTGCCAGAAAAGTCTGTTACTGTAAGTCGCTGTTGCCTCCTCACTGCTTAATTCATCCCTTCTCTCTCCTTTGTACAGTGTGGGAGAGCTTGGCCAGATGGGTTATGAATTTAGAGGACACTCCCTTCTACTAAATCAGCACAAAATCTCCAGGTGGAAAAAATGAAAAAAAGTAAGTGAACAGAGCAGCATAATCCAGTTTTCTAGCTGGGGAGCCTGAGGGGGTTTTTTGGTCCTTGTGCCACATATTTCAGCCCCAGCATGTCCGAATCTCTGACTGCCCTGTGCTTGGATAGACTCTGCTCAAATGGTGAAGAACAGAGGTTTTGGTCCGATGTCAAAGGAACAGTTTATCACACCTCTTTTCTGAGAGTTAAACATGCTTTCCTGCCTCTTTGCCCTCGTTAACCAGCTCTTCCTGGGCAGTCATTAGAAGTGGTGACGGTCATGCTCAAAGCTGCTGCAGAGGCTGGCTGTGGCAGTCAGGACCGTCCCTTCACTCCCTGCCCAGCACCATCCTGCACTGGCACAACCCGACTGTCTCCTCCACAGCCCTCCGAGGCTCCCTCCCTCTCCAAACCTCAGTAAGCACCTGAGGGCTCACTGCTGTACAGGGGCTTGGTGTGAGGTTTCTGTGTTTAGGAAGTTTAGCCATCTTTGGCCAAGCGTTCATGGTATGTATTTCTGGCTGAATAGCTGCTAGAGGAAGGGGCGTTACTTGGAACAAGATGGCTTAGCAGAATCAGCTCAGAAATGCTTTGTTTGCAGGCAGCTTTGTATCTCCTCCACCCATTTAATTAGTGGTTACTAGAAAAGTATTTTTTTCCTACGCATCTAAAATAGAAGTTTGGTTTGTGCAGAGCTTTCACATCTGAAGAGCTCGCACCCGTGTTGGTGAGACTGGAGGTACAGAAAAGCACACTGGCTATCAGGTAATCTCTGAAATCGCAGCACTCTCAGCACACAAATCCCATACTGGGGAGGAAATCTTAAAGGTATGTTTAGCCTTACTGGGGAACGGTCCATCAAATTAAAGTCACAAAGGTACACATGTTACTACAGCGGTGCAGGAGACCCACCAGCACACAGGGCTGGGGAAGGCAGTGTGTAAGCCCTGTTGCTCTGGGCTGAGCTGTGTGCAATCACTGCCAGGGCCGTGCCTCACCTTGGGCTGATCTGGGAGGAGATACCCATCTCTGCGTGCACAGAACCATTTGTTGCTGCTTTAATCTTTTCAAAGAAAATGCATGGGTAGAAAAGGGCAGAGATGAACCTCCTTAAAACAACTTTTTTGCAGCCAGAGCCTCTCCTACTCCCTCTCCCCATTATGCAGTGAGCTAAGGCAAGATCCTGCTTTCAGACTTTGTTGATGACAAAGCAGATATCCTCATTTCTACCTGAATCTCTGGCAAGCGTGGTGAGAAGCCTACATCCCCTTGGGAAGCTGTCAGGGCTTTGCTACTGTCCTGTGCAGATGGGGTGGTCTTTGCTAGGCAGCAGCGTAGCCACCACCCGAGTGGATGGAGGGCTCTGCTTAACGATTGTCTGTAGCAGGTTCCGTCCTTGAGAGGTTTCCTCCTTTTGGCATATGCCTTGAGTAGGAGGAGATGCAAAGCCTGAGCTGGGCATGGAGGCTGTAAGGCTGCTTAGGTGGCAGCAGGGTTTGGCCCAATAGGTGCAGGTGGCTGGAAACCCAGCCTGGGGTTGGGAGGGGTGAGTGGAGGTGTGTGCCTGCTACCTCCCATCCAGGGACATGTGGCCTGGGGCTAGATGGTGGCTTTACCTACTTAGCTGCTTGTGGGTAAGTGCATCGAAGGGTGGCATGCACCACTCTGCCTTTGAAAATCCCAGTCTCTTTTGCAGCTCATACCCCCTGCCCCTCACTTGAACAGCTGGGAGATGAGCTGTCTCCCTTGGGGACAGACAGCAGAGCAGGCCCTCTATCACCTGATCTCCCACCTTTTCCATTTAACTCATTAAGAGACTGAGCTCTGTGCCGGTAACATGACTTTATTTACATTGGGTTCTTTGGAACAGCTTGCTGCCACTTTCTTTAGATAGTCCTTTACATTATAAGGTTGAATAGACCCCCAATACAGAGTCCTTATTCCCACTGCCCCACTGCAACTCTTTGGATAGTAGTTTTAATGCGATTTGAGTCACTTTTGATGTAAAGTTTTTCCCCAGTACAAGCAACTGCAATTTCTTCTGACCTTCTGTTGCAATTGATGACCATTTTGTAGCTGTTATGTAGTATGAACAGTGCTGTAAAGTTGTCTAAAGCAGGCTAAATCTGCCTCTGCTACTGTGATTGTGCATTATTACCAACTAAAAACCAAGATGTTTGTGCCTCATGAAAACATTGTTTGTTCTTTTTCTGCAGTATTTTCACTTTGCCTTTTTTTTCTTTTTTTTGATATTTGGAATAACCTCTGTTGTCACAGCTACAGCTGCATAAAAACTGATCCAAGATGGGGGCGAGGGACAAAAAAACAACCCTTTACCACTGGCTGTACTTGTTTTGGTTTTTCTGGGAAAATGAAAGACAAGGGAAAGCTATCATTTTACTCAAATTTTGATAAGGCAGAGAATTATCAGTGGCAACCTAGACCATTACATCAGAATCTGGATTGCTGTGGTTGTCTGAATCGGGGCTAATTTTCATATGTCTGAATCCTTCCAGTGGCAGAAAGTCCCTCCATCCCGCTCGCACAAAAAGAAAGTGTGAGCGCCTGCTATTAAGTCCCAGTTGAACTTGAACACAGCAAGTAAAAAATGTGTGCTGCATATGTTTTGCACTAATGTGTTATGCATGGAAGCTGAATTTCAGCTCCTTCGCTGGCTTCAGATTTGGACTTCGCTAGCTTGGGAGATGCTTCCTTAAATTCCTTGTTAACAAAGTAGTAACAAATGGCATCCAGGCAGCAGTTTGTGTTTGCAAAGACCGAGGCGAGGTGAACAAAATTATTAACGCTCTGTATTGCAGAGCAATTGGAGCTGATGGAGTCCATTATAAAGCGAAGCAGATGCCCGAGGTAAAGAGGTAAAAAGCATATGATGAACACAGTCATGTTTGCAGACACGATGTAGACGGCCTTCCTGATTAACTTTTCCTTGTGACGGTTTTCATCCGTCTTTCTCATGAGTTCGGCAATGACTTGTATGGAGCAGTAACTCAAGATGATCAATGGTATGAAAAACCCTACAATGATAGCACACAGTGTGATCACTGAGGGCTTAACAGAAGATTTTTCAAAACAAAGTTCATCTTGTCCTCGGTCCTCTAACTTTTTAATGAGGATCATCACACAGATGATGACTATCCAAAGGAATCCAGAGGCAACAGCTGCCTTCAGCGGTGACCTCAGCACCTTGGCTTTCAAAGGATACTTGATTGCAAGGTACCTATCAACTGCTACGACAGTGATGATACCAATGCTCATTAAGCGGTTTATGAAATAGCCACCTTCCAGAGCCAGGCACCATCTACCTACCTTTAGCTGACGGAACTGGGATAAAGTTTTAAAAGGCAAAGTGAAGAGCAGCAAGCAGTCAGCCACAGCCAAGTTGACCATGTATACTCTGGTTTCTGTCCATTTGCCGAGTTTCCAGCAGAACACCCACAGCGCCAGCACATTCAGCAAAATGCCCAAAAGCAAAACTGGGACGTAAACACACAGCTGGACAAGTGGAAAGCTTTCATAGGCTGTGATACTGCAGCTGCTGATGTTCATTTTGGGAGTATTAAGAGGCACAGTTCCTGCAAAAGCAGATTAAACCATTTAGAAGCTAGACTGTTGACTGAATCAGTGATTAATTCAGATAGTTCAAGGCTTTACCAACAGTGAAAACCAGACCGCAGAGATGATTCTGGAGAGCAGAGCTGGCTGTAAGGTACCTAGTGGTAAGGGGAGGGAGCGGGACATGAGCCTGATCAGTTTTGGAGGAGAGAAAAGTGCAGGTTCTCACTGGGTCCCATGCAGGGAAGACTGCTTGCAGAAGGCAGCAGGGAAAATGTTCGGGCCTCTGTTTTGGGCCAGACTCAGATCAGGCGGCAGCAGGAGGTATCCTGCAGCTAGGAGTTACGTGAGCTGTTACAACCATCTGATAATGGAAAGGAGATGCCTAAACCCAGCTCTCATCCCTTCCCTTATAGTGATGCTCAGGAGAAGCCAGCCAGCATCCTCACAGCTCAAAATGCTTCAGGAGATGTGCAGCAAAAGGACAGCTATCCTTTCCTTCAGCCCTGAGCTGTCTCTGCATCACTTCTCATTAGTGATAAGAACAATTACTAGTACATCTTTCATTAGTTTTAGCTGCCATTGAATCCTGTACTCAGTGGTAGCATTTAGTGGTTTGCAGCAAGAATCAGAGCACTGGGATCTGCATGATGTCTTTCAAGGATCATGAAAGTTGGTCTTCATCTCAGAAGTATTAGAGCAATCTGCCACAATTCCAAGATAAAAAGAAACACCAGTGCCACAGCAAGAAATGTGATGAGCAGCAACGTGAAATAGAGATGAGCTGTATCTGGTCTAGCGGGTGGTTTTATCACCCTAGATCTAAGGGCAATATTGCTGTTTGCCCTCCTGCTTTGGAGGAATTAATGCAGGAGTGTATTCCAGGTGCAACTGTTCATGGACAGAAAAGACCTGGGAAGTCTGAGATGTCTTTGGATTTTCCCTGCAAGAGGAACATGGCTCCATGGCTGCAGGCTCCTGGGGCTTGAAAGCATCCTGAGCGAGCAAACCATAGGGCAGTGCTGCAGCATCTACGTGCATCTGCAGCTCTCGGCTAGCTTTGAAAATCATGCTGCTGAGGAATCATGCCAGGAGACCTCTTTGGAGGTGAGGGAATGTGCTACAGTCAATACCTGCAGCAGCTCTGTGCTTTGGACATGAGGAAAGAGTCATGAGCTTGAAGATGTAACGGTAGATCATAACAGACAAGTGGGAGATGTAGCAAAGGCTGAGACAGCCCTTAAGCATTCAAAACACATCTAATGTGGCGAGCATCAAAATGAGCCTTTGAAAATACGCAAGCTCCAACCCTCTCTCAGTTTCTCCACCACCATTTTTGCGTCCCACCATGGCTGGGGAAAGGCAGTGCCTTGCAGAACTCAAATAACCAGGTCAGTAAACAGTCAGGAGGAATTACCTGCTCGCTCGCTGTCCTCGGAGAGAGTGAATGTTCCTCCAGACCAGCTGCGGTGCGGCGTGCAGGCTCGATGAGCCCTCCAAGCAGTGCTCCTGGCACGTGACCAGTGAGGTGTCCTGTGATGACCGTTTGCTGGTGGCTGTGGTGGTGGCAGTGCTGGTTGAGGAAGCACCCCTGCCCCTCCTTAGTGCACTTTCCTGGGGTTGAGCTTCCTCTGTCACCTGGCTTGGCTTGTACCACCCCCTGTTGAATGAGGAGCCTGCAGTAGCCCTGCAGCAAGGTGAAATGCTCATCTGCTGTGCAGCCCTGCAACAGTTCCTCTGGTGATGGAATGGCTTCAGGTTTTTCCTTTGATTTATTTTCCAGTGCCTGGTGTCTCACTGGGCAATACTCATTGACCTTCCTTGCCCAACAGGTTGTGCACATTGCTTGGAGGGGACCCATTGCCCTAGGGGGTCCTGAGGTCTTCTCTCTCTGCCTTCTAGACTGTCACTCCTGCTGGGGTTGGAGCGGGGACTGCCGCCTGCTGTCACACTGCTGAGCCCCAGGACAGAGCAGCCCCAGCGGGCCCCTAGTCCCATTCCCATAGTTTGCAGATAGTTTTGTGATTATTATAACTGGGTTTCACTCTGAATCATGGTAATTCTCTTGCCTTCCATAGCTCTCATCAGCCAGCAATTCTGAGAAAAGGTGGCACCGTGACCCTGTGACCTGCTGACTTTGTGACTGCTGCGTGGGTTCAGGCGCCTGCTGGCCAGGGGCTCCTCCTTGCCTGTCCATTACAACCCATTTAGAAGAAGAGTTCAGACAAGTTGATCAACAAGCTCAAAGGTTCTGCTGTTAGTACCTTGAATTGCTGTCTTGGGCAATCACGTTTCCCTTTCTCACTTTCCGGGACATCTTAGAGCAGCTTTAGGAGTATTTCTGCACTGTCTGTCTGTGCATTACAAGTCAGTCTTTGAGATTAATTCCTTACTAGTGTATAAGCAGTATAAAGCTTAGCTTAAATATTTCTCCTGAGTTTCCAGGGACTACTTTTGTCTTTCTTGTGGCTGCTTCTTGGTGGATGCTTATAAGTAGTTACTGACCTATTAGTACACCCAGCTTGTTGATCCCCAACCACCATAATTTTCATGTCATGGTCCTTGTTAGTACTTTAGTTTTCAAAGTCGTCCAGCTCTTGAGTTGTGATAGTTTCACCACTGTACAGAAAACACTTTACTTTGCATCACCCTCGAGTGTTGTCCACACAATCCTATTGTCTACGGCAAGGCAGTCACTACTGGTATTAACCATGAGCAGTCAAAATCAAGCCTGGAGGGAGCTCAGCTCATAGCACCTCTCCAGTGTGATGCTTCCCATACACAGTTTGGTGCTGTGGTCACCAGATGAGGGCAGCTATGTCTCCCATCAGCCTGCTGAGGCTTTAACAGAGGGACAAACTGTGTCACCAGGCACAAAGCAGCTGGCTGTGACCAGCAGGTGCACCAGGATATGTCAGAGCAACTCCACACCAGCTACCAGTAGGCAAAGCTACAATTAAGTATAATCTGCGGAGAACTTATGTGTCTCCTGGTGTGACTTTCGGGTCCCTGTCTGATTCCTGGACACCACTGGGTCAGGATCCACGTGCTTCTCTCTCCACCTTGGCTCCCCATCAGCCACCCTCTAGGGTCTTGCAGCTTATGGTCCCCTTCTTCCATCCCGTTGCAGGTTTTACCACCTCTGCCATGGACCAATGATGCTCACTTGGTATTTTCCCCTGCCTCTGCCGTTCTCAGCCTGTCTCAGCCCGGTGACTGCTGTCACCATGTGGCGCAGTGCAGGTGACACTCGCGCTGTTTTCTCACTTACTTGCTGGCAGCTCTCCGGTAGGGTAGTCCTGGGCCCTACGGCACCGCTCAGTACCAGTGCCTCTACAAAGGGCATTACTGTTCGCAACGTGCTCCAAAGGACCTTTTACTGACACCAGGGTCTACCACACCTTGGCTGGAAAACTGATTTTGTTAGCGAAAGAAGCCAGTGGGGCAAAATACTCCTGTAAGCTGAAGCACCACTTAACTTTTGCCTTTCTATTTGTTCCCTCCCATTTAATGTTATTCAGAGGTATTGTGAAACCGCACATTTTTCAGATCTGAGCATAGTAGAGCTGTTACTGGCCAGACCCTTCCCTTTCTTCCCCCATCTTAGAGAAGGGACTGTGTCTGGTGATCTTTAGCCCCCTGATCCTATTTTGGCTGACTTATTTAAAAGCCTTGTTGCTGGTGTGAGCTTTCATGTGCCAATTCCTTTAAAATTCTGGATTTCTCGGGTTCCTCATCCTTACTGAAAGCTGTGACAAAGTAATCAAGTAGTTTTCAGGACATACCTGGACAATTTTGTTGTTTTTAGCAGCAGCAGTACTGGGTGATCTCACTTCTTTGCTTGTAATTTATAGGTAACTTTTCATATCTAAGGGAAGAATTTGCCAAGAGCTATTTGATCTTTACACTTCTTGATCTCTAAGACTTATTTCTGTTCTGTACAATCATTTTTCCTTCCCTTGTAAGCTCTGCCTGACATCCTGCCTGAGGTTGTTTCCCAGCCAAAGAAAGCCCTTCTCATGAGGTTTTCCTGTGCTCCTGGTACAGGTTGCTAATAGCCAGGACAGGTCAGGTCTGATGGGCTCCTGCCTCCTTTCCTTGCAAGGGAAGATCTCTGTCTCCACTGCCTCCCAGAGACTCTGCGCTGCTGGCTGCAGCCGCTGGCACATCACAGTGGGACAGGGGCTCCGGCAAGGTGAGAGAGGTACCGGTGCCCGCTCCACACGTGTGAGGGAGACACCACGCTACCCTGCGGCATTTGGGTTCTGCAGTGCATCTGCCCCGTGTGGGTTTTTTCCTGGCTTTCTCACGGGAAGACATGATGTTGCAACAGCAGATCATGACCAAAACAGAATTACAGGATTGGGAGCAGAGCGTGTCAGTCTTATTTTAAGCATGGAAAGCCTGCGAAAGGGCAGTGTCAGGCTAATTGCATCAGCCTCACACAATGACCGACACTGGCTGTTGAGACTGTTTCCCCTTTCCCCTTCCTCAGCACCACACAGGAACTGAGCCGTGGCAGATAACGCACTCGTAGGGCTCTCTGTACTATAGCCCTCTCCATCCTCCGGCAGCACCACCACTGAAAGGATTGGCCGTGTATCTCTGTGCAAACATACCATGCAGGGCATGGCAAAGCCTGTGCTTCCCAGCTGCCTACCACTGCTTCGGTCCTTGCAGAGTCCCCTGGAGACCAATGCTCACAATTGGAACAACTGCACTGCACTGAGAAACCAGAAGCACAGAGATACCTCTAAAACCTGAAAGCAGGACCCGACAATGCAGAACTCCCCGGTAGGTGTCCTTCAGCCCCCGGGAAAGGAGTGCTGCTGGAGCCCAAACCTCTGATGAGAACTCAGATTTCAGGCCTGCCCAAATGCCACCAAACAGCAAAATACTGTCTTATGCAAGCCCCTACCTTCCCTGCTTAGAAGGGCCAAAAATGCTAAATCTGATGGCCACTCACTTAGAAGCAAGATTCTGGATTATTTTGCAGGCTTTTCCATGCTTTTTTTTTTTTTTTTTCTCTCAAACCTAAATTTTCACTGCAGCATTAATTTGCTCATTTAGAGTTTAAGCAATCGTTAGCATCTTTTTCTTTGAGGGGAGAAAGAGATTACATCTTGCTGAAATGTTAGCAGAATGCAGTGGTCCAGCCCTGCTTGTTGGAGCTGCTGATGGACTGTGACTGCTGTGCCCTACTATCATTAGCCAGACTCTTGTTCTAGGAAATGGGAAAGATTTGTGGATAACCATGTTGCTGTCCTCACGGATTGCTGTTCCAGTGCTGTATGATGGCTGGTAGTTTGTTGTGGTCCAGGTCCTGATAACTCATCTGTTCCATTTACTGGGAGCACTCAGGGAGTTGAGGTTTTGTTCAGACTAAAGAAAGGTGTCAGAAACCCATCATAAATATCATTATAACTTGACATGTAAACCAGATAATAATTTTTGTCCAAGGTAATACATACGCCTTCAGGTAATTAGAAAGTTGCTTGCTCATCTTTGGTTTGCACTATAAATATCTTGTTGTAAGGCGGATCTTAAATCATGGTAGCTGTCTCCTCTTACAATTTCCAGTATAGGTTTAGTGTTAATAATAGAGGACTCTGATCTATAACGGTAATAAATGAATATTTATTTATAGATATATTACTGTGAGATAGCTTTATTTTCACTTGCAAAATATATTTCCTTTTTTATTTTGTAGCAGTCAGCACAAACAACAAATATTACTTCATGATGACACGGATTGTGAAGTCAACAAATTTCCACTTTACAATATGAAAAAGGAATATTTAATTTTTTTAAATTTAGAACATGAATGGTGGGAGACCTCGGTTTGCTTCCTACAAGAAAAAAAAAAAATCACTTCATGCAGCTCTATACGTGGTAAGCTTGGCTATGTATAGGAATGCCAACTATAAAATCTTTAGCACAGCTGTTGTACTGGGTTTGGCACTGACAGGGAGTAAGCGAGCGGCTGTGTGGTGCTTAGCTGCTGGCTGGGGTGAGGCCACAGCAGCTGTTTAGTTTAATAGAGTGCTTTGTCTGTGATCCTTCCTTGATTTAAAACCTATAGGCTTGGGTAAGAAGGAAGCGCTCTGACATTCTTTGATTACAATACAGTAGCCAATGGCATCTCAACAGCAGTTAGTATTTGCTATACTGTGAGGCCACATGCACAAAAAAAAGCATTACTGTTTTGTGTTTCAGAGTAGACGACCTAATTGGAGCCCATTGTAAATTGGACAAGGTGCCCCTTGTTAACAAGAAGAAAACATGACTGGAGCTGCAAAAAAAGTAGGTTGTTTGCTTTCTGGATTCACAGGAGGTTAGCAGATTGGTATGAATCAACCTTCATCTTTTTTCAAAATAATAAAAATTGAGGATCCCAGAGCTAAAAGCGTTTTTGAAAGCCCTCTGCACTGTTTCTGAGAACAGAAATCTTTTTTCCTTGCTGAACACCATTTACCTGGACATGTCAGTGATGCCTGTCATGAAAATCAACGGCACACCATAAAGGAGAGTGGGCTAATGGGGACCCTAAGCCTCTTGCTCTCTGAGCATAGTTAATTGCAGCATATTTGCTGACAGCTACAAAGGTGACAACACTCTTGCATCTCCTTAAGGAACAGATGTTTTTTAAGATCAGGCACTATTTGTCTCTTGTATCTTTTCCTGTCTTTGAAAAGAGACTTTAAAAGGGAGAATGAGGGCAAAACGGTGTGCCATGATTAAGTCGGTCACAAACACACACGGCCCTTTTGCTCTGCTTGTAGTGAAATACCAGTAATGCCAGAGCACTAAATAATACATCAAAGAAGAAAATTGAGACATAAATGAACAACCGAATGACCTAAGTAGTTTCATCCATTTTTATGCCACAGTTGCGCACTGCAGCTTCCATCATGCTGGAGCCTCTGCCAAAGTATTGACACAAAGCAGATAGATCTAACGTTTGGATGGGGAGGACTTTCTGTGATGGGAATAGTTGTTTCCTATGTTGTTTGGCCAATGTCAAGCCAGTGGTTTCAGCATACAGTCTGCAGAAACTAGAAAGTGACTATTTGTCAGAGGAAGTATTTGTCAGGGTAACTATTTGTCAGAGGAAGTATTTGTAAGTTGTCACTAAGAAAGTTAATTGTCTGTAAGTTTAAATGAGCAGAACATGAGTTTGCAGTGCCTGGAAGAATGTTTTAGGGGTTTACAAGTCAGAAGACACTGAAAGTCAAGGACCACGAAACCAAGCTATCACATGCATTTTAAAAACTCTATAATGTTTCCCACACTGACTTTAAGTTATTGAAGTGACTATGTGGTAAAATGTTAGATGAGATTTCTATGCAGATAAACACAGAGTAGTCACGCCCTGGCACTGGCTCACCTCTCAGCCCAGATTTCTCTATGGGTCACTTCCTTCTGGTGCCCAAAGACCTCCCTTTGTGGCTTAAATGTTTTGAGCTGCTCTGTTGTCACTTCCCTGTGGGGTGGGAGGACATGTGGTGCATAGTCAGCAAGCACAGATATTATAGAGGAATTTGGTACCTGGAAAGCCAGACATTAAAACTCATGTCTGGTCCAGGATCCAGCTAGATCAAGGCTCTCTGTATAATTCATGGAAAGAGTTAGATTTCTCAAAATGAGGTACAGGAGAGATGTTGAACCCCCAGTGTGCACTGTCAAAGCTGCTGAAAGAGAAAAAAACCCAAATCCAAAGCAATGCTTCATCACACAGCGCAATGCCGAGAAGCCCTCAGCTGTGGGTCTGCCCTATCACTGCAGAAGGGCCTTACACACCCCACTCTCACCAAACCTCCCCTGAAAACCGTTTGTGGATGATGACGGAGGGATCAGGGCTGCATCTGCTTTGTGTTGCTCACTGCTGTTTTTTGGACATCAGCACTCCTGCAGAGTGAGACTGCGACAACTCGGACAGATGCAATCACCTCTCACCAGGCAGGACACCCATTGAAGATACCGAAGATTTGATCCCATTAAAGTACAACAACAAACCTGTCACCAGGGCATATGGTAGTCACGTGAGTGAGATCAGATCTTCATAGTTTTATACTTGATATACACAATGCTAAGGGTCTGTTCTGTGATCCACAACACTTGGGGTAGCTCAGTTTTTCCATGCAGTAGTGGCTTTATTTATACCCACAATGGTTTTAGTCTCAGAAATGCCAGGGCATTGCCACAAGCTAATACAAGTGTTATATGGCAGGAATGGGGCGATAGTCTCAGGCCACTGTCTGACTCCTGCAGTTTACTCCATGCACAGCAATAGCTGCATCCTGGTGATAGCTGCAAGCTTCAAAATTATATAGGTTGGCAGGAAACTACCACTGTACGGGCAAATTCTTTGATGTGAGCACCATCGATGTATTAGGTTTGGCATTGCAGTACAGGGGCTTTTTCTTGCTTTTAAGTGACCATATATATATATATCACAGTAGTAGAAGTGGATTTGTGTATTGATGTAAGTGTGGTCATTTTCCTATGTTTAGCTGCACGATATGTACAAATAAGCCCATGATGGAAACAATGGCCTTGTTGTTGATTCTCCATACTGTGTGGCTCTCCCTCTTGACCAGGAGACGCCTGAAGCTGCGGTACAGTGATCCAAGACAATAGTCAGAGCTTGTGTCAAGTCACTGAGGACAGACGGACAAAATTCAAGTTAATACCAGACCCATTGGAGGGGGTTGCCCCTTTTTGCAGATATGCCTATACCTACAACGATCGCAAATACTATAGGTGATCCCATTCTCTCTGCCTCGAAACCAGCAGCACGGTGGCTCTTAACACCTACAGTGCACTACACCTTGTTGATGTCATGACTTGATCTGTTGGTGGCTGTGACTCTTGACTTCTGTTCGTCTTAGACCTCATTGATATACAAGTAGGGAACAGAGAAGGAAATTCTTGAAATTCCTTGGCTGCAAAGTAATAGCAAAACGCATCCAAACAGCAGTTAGAATTTGCTAAGCATGCACAGATCTGAATAGACGCTCTAACTTCCGAGACCAGAGAACAAGCTCCAGCAACATCCACTGCAAACCGCAAGAGCACTGTGATGTAGAAAGGTGAAAAACATACAATGAACACAGACAAATTCACAGAAATAGTGTGGATTGCTTTCTGGATTAACTTTGTCTCGTAAGGGCTTGTGGCCATCTTCTTTTTGAGACATTTGATGACTTGTGTTGAGCAAAAAATCACAATCCCTAAGGGAATAACATACCCAAAGATAATGGAGAATAATGATGAATAATTAGGCTCAATAGATTGTTTCTGAAAGCAGAATTCTTCCTTTCTTTCATGAAATTTTGGACGCAAATAGGAAAAAATTATCAGCGTTATCCAAAGAAACCCACAGATAAAAGCTGATTTCAGTGGGGATCGAATAATCTTTGCTTCTAGAGGGAACTTGATGGCAATGTATCGATCAATCGCGATCAGGGTGATGATAAGGATGCTCATAGGCATGTTTGTAAAGTAAATGTTCTGTATGGTAAAACACAGCTTGTCTATGGGATGGTCATACTTGGTAAAATATATCAGGAAAGGCAGGGCAAAGAGCAGGAAACTGTCTGCAACCATGAGGTTGATCATGTACACCCTGGTCTCTGTCCATCTCTTGAGTTTGCCGCAGAAGACCCAGAAGGCAATCATGTTCAGTGGGATCCCCAAAGAGAGCACTGGGATGTAGACGATAAGTTGAAATAGCACAATGCCATCCTGCAGTGTGTCGTCGTCTTCAGTGCAGTTCTTCATGTTGGGCCGCCTCTGCAAGAAAAGGGAGCAGACATGAGACCAGGTGTGGGGACAGGTCCTCTGGGCTCGGTCCTGCTGCAGTGTCCCAGCTCTCATGGCTCTGCCTCTCCTCGCACCCCTGCCCTGCATATTTAGGAAGCCCCTGGAGGGGCCCAGTGGCTCATTTGCACCGTCTGTCCCTTGGCCGTCAAAGTAACACTATCACTCGCCACCAGCTAACACAAAAACACAGAGGCAACCTTCTCTTGCAGCTATTACAGAGTTAAACCTGCCTTGTTCTCCATCCAGTCCTGGTTTTCCCAGTTTGGGTAATAGCAAAGAGTCTGCAAAGCAGAATGATAATTTTTGTGGTCCCTTGTCTTTGCTGCCGCTTTGGTTATCAGAGAGCCATTGGCTTTAGGGCAGCCCAAAGCAGAGCATCCCCCCTTTGCCCTCCAAGGCCCTTGCTTCGCTGCTGAAGCCACTCCGTGGGTTTGCTCTGGGTCTTGCCAGGCCTGCGAACTTCCACAGAACTTGAGCCTTTCCAGCCGTGGGGTAGCTCAGGTGGCTTTACTCCTGGGGGAGGTGGGAACGCTGCTGCAGGCTGGTGGGTGGGTGCCTGCTGCGGGCAGGCTGTCCCTAAGCACGAACCCACTCCTCTTGCTGTGGGATGCTAGGGAGGAGGAACTCAGCACAAATACCAGCAGCCCTAGCAGATAACAGGTCTCCAAAGAGAGAACGGAAAGTGAGCAAGCATGTCTGATCTCAGTGTTCAAAGACAGGAAGCCAAAATGTTGCTAGGGCAGAAAACACAAATCCAAGAACTTAGACTATCTCTCGGTATTCCTTTAAATATTTCAATGTATCTACTACCAGCAAGGAGGCTGCGGAGGATGAATCAGACTTAGTCTGCAGCTCATAAAGGAAATGTTTACAGTGAGGTAGGAAGGGAAAACACCCAGATTCCTACAATCTCTTATAAATACATTGCCTTATAAGTCAGCAGCTTCTAAGCATCAACATCTAAACTGTAGTGAGAATGTCTGATTGCATGAACTAAGTGAACTGTTTTTAGTGTCCAAGACTGGGAGATAAATTTTGCAACCACAGAGCAAAGTGCAGCACCTGCCCTAGCACCAGAACTGGTATGGCATTCCTAAACCACAGGGATACAGTGATTTTTAGGGTAGAATTTATGGAGGAACTAATGTACAGTCAGTATCCTGGCTCTCTCGGGCTGTCAGCCTTACAGGTCCTTGGCTGCACTGTGGTACCACCCACCCTGCAGCCATTCCCTGCCAGCCTACAGCTGTCATCCCACAGTGAAAAAGCCACTCTCTGCATGCATAGCACTGCCCTGAGGAACAGCTGAGCCCTCCAGGCTGGACTGGGCATCCCAGCCCCATCGAATCCCTCACGTAAGCACAGAGCCAATGGCTGCTCCCAAGGTCCCATGCCGCAGCCTGCCTGGAGCTGGGCGACTCCACACTTGCAGAAGAGGCATGGTAAGAAGCACTGGTGTGAAACCACAGCGAGGGGTGAAGACCCCCCGAATGACACATGTGGCTGCAAAACAGTGAGGCATAACAGCTGTAAAAGCAGGAGGAAACTGAGGCATCTGTGTACAGCTGAGGATTGACCCGTGGCTAGCCGGCTAGAGCTTCACTTAAGAGGTCAAAAATTACACTCTGAAGTACTAAGCAGAGGAGGGGAAGAATTAAAAGACATTACCTGCTTCTTGTGGGACGTCAGGTGAGTTTAGTCCTCAGAAAGGCTACAGTGTAGATGCGGGCGTCCTGGCAGGGGAGATCTGTCAGGGCTGCAGATGCCAATGCAGGGTGCTGCTCCATGCAGGGCACAGCTGCCCAGGAGCCTGCTGTCGACAGCTCGGGAGCGCTGAAACACAGCAATGAACCCTTGTTCCCCAAAAGCGCTTCATTTAACACCTACTTTTTTGGGCGGTGGAGTCTCTAGTGCCCTCTGTTGTTCTACCCACATCAGCTCAATGCTTCACCATCATTTTTTCCACCCAGTCTGTGCTCTCCTTGCTCACCTCACACAAGCTAGCAATTAAAATTTAATATTTTCAGTCATGGGAAAACAAATAATTTCTGAAATAAAACCCATAATGGCTGCAAATTGCTCTTCTGGCAGCGAAATGTCCCCCAGGGAGCACAGCAGCCCGTGCAGAGCAGGTTGCAGAGCGTGCCCCAGGCAGGCAGCGGTGTGGGGGCCGATGGCCTTGCCAAGGGGGCACATCAGCTCTCATGCACCCCATGGCAGTGAGCCCAGTGCGAGGGGACCCAGCGTGCTTCTCTTGGGGTCTTTACAAGAAAGGTGACAGATGTTATGGGCCTGCTTGCCCTCTGCGAAGCAGCCAGGTGTCTAACACTGCTCGTCAGCATCACTGGAAAGCTCAAGCTGGTAATGACAGTCACTGCCAACCAGGCACGGGTGACGGATACCGGTGTGGCAGTGAGCAACCCATAGGTGTCAGGACCTTTAGAAATATGTTTAAGAACACGTCCCAGTGGTATTTTATAGTCATTTTGATGGCTTTTGCTGTCTGTTGCATGCCGCAGTTGCAGTCTCATCTATGTGAGCCAGCCGACAGCAGCCAGACTCCTTCAGGATTTGTCCCCTTAATTCATGTCTCCTGAGCTTGCAGTCCCAAAGGTGACAACAGCAGATTGAGCAGCAGCCGTGGGCTCCCTGAAGGCAGAGGTGGGGCGCAGGGGGAACTGCGTAAGTGGGCAGGGAAGACTCTTCTACACTCTCTCCTGGAGCCCTCTGAGCATTGCCTGGGCAGAGCTCGGAGGCCATTTTGGAGATTTTTCAGTATTTAGAAAGTAAAAAGCCCTGTCCTAGGGAGCATTTGAATAACATGCAGGGGGTCAACCCATTCCCTGTCTCCACTGACTTTTCTAGGCTGCTGACTCATGGACAAATGCATTTCCCCCATGGAAAGGTTAGGGGTGTCAATGTGGGCAGCTGCGGAAACCCAGATCCAGCTGTGTCCAGCTAGGGGGTGATACTGACCCTGAGTTGTGGCTGGGAGGGTGAACCTGGGGGCCAGCCCAGGGAACAGCAATGCACGGGTGGCAATGGTCTAGACAGAGTTAAAAGGGCTTCCCCACGGGTGGGAGCAGCAGCCCCTTGGGGATGGCTGCCCTAAGGAGGTGTCTCTGTGCCAGGGCTCAGCACGGCAGCAGGAGGAGAGCAGGCAGGAGGACTCAGCTCTGAAATCTCCTGGGCTTTGTGCCTTTATGGCACTGGATAAGTCTTGCTTTCACCCTAAAAGTGTTCCTTCAGCCCTATCTGACCCAGTGACTTGAAGGGGAAGGGCAGTCAGCAGAGTCTAGGATGTTTTGCAGGGCCATGTACTTAGTAATATGCTGGTACTGCCTGAACCCCCTGCCCCAGCCCGCCAAAGGAATATGTTAAAAATAAACTGGATTATTTGAATAATGCCAACAACCTGAAATACACAATGAGGTGAAACATGATGTATTCTTTTGTACCTGTTGGCAGTAAGGATCAATTGACTTTAGCTGCAAAAGGAACTAAAACAAGGAGACATAAATGGGTCACCTGTAAGAGTAACAAGCAGGTGCTGGAGGGTGGAATGGAGCCATGTTAACGACCAGTGATTACAGACACGCTTTTACACATCTCTGTGAAAAAACTTATATGTTTAATAGAAATGTAGAGTGTAAATTGCAATTAACTTGGTAATGCTAAACCTAACAAAGATCTCCCTAGAGAGAAAGAGCAATAGTTATCCCAATAATGCTGAAGCTGTATCTTCTCTTGATGTTACAAAGTTGTTGTGGGGTTTTTGGGTATGGTGGTCTTTGTTCCCCCTGTCCTCTATCTGGTGTCCCCCTCCGCCTTTTAGCAAGTGTGTGTCTGCACAGGGTGGCTTTGATCTGTTTTTTCAGTGCTGGGTTTGGGCAGCAGAAGTGCTTCATGGAACTCCTTGGTCACAAAGTAGTAGCAGATACTGTCGAGGCAGCAGTTAGACGTGGCAATACACCTTGTCACGGAGGAGAAGTTCTTCATAACCTGGAGCAGGAAACAGGTAGCTCCGACACTCTCCATTATGAACCTGGCAAGTATCCCAAGGTGGGCTGGCAGAAAACATATTAGAAATACAATCAGATTTGCATAAACAATGTGAACAGCTTTCTGGATTAATTTCTGCTCTGGTGAATTTGTGTTCAGATGTCTCTTAAGGTTCCTGATTACTTCTGTGGAGCAAAAAGTCAAGATTGCTAATGGAAGAGTAAAAACGAAGAAAATGGGAAGCAGGCTCAGAGCAGTGGGTGCGGTGGTATCCTTCTGAAAGCAGAGAGTGGCGTGTCTCTGCCAAAGCTGTAAGGTGACACCGATTATCACAGAGACCCACAGAAGCCCACAAAGAAGGGCAGCCTTTGATGGAGACCTGAAGGTCCTGGCTTTCAAGGGGTGCTTTATGGCAATGTATCGATCGATGGAGATAAATGAAATGATGTAAATGCTCACTACCATGTTGATCAAATACATTGCCTCTGTAAACTGGCAGAGTTCATCTCGGCTTGACTTATTCCAGAGCAAATAAGCCATGGAAGGCAAGGTGCAGATGACGAAGCAGTCCGCAAAGACTAAATTGATTACATACACCCTGGTTTCCGTCCACTTCTTTATCTTGAAGAAGAACACCCAGAGGGCAAGGGCATTAAATAGTGCTCCAAAAAAGAAAATGAGGTTATACAAAGCAAATTCAATGAGACGAACATGGTGATACAGTTCTAGATTTGTGACACTGCAGTTGTTGGACACGTTCATTGTCATGATGTGTAGATGTTGTATGATGTTCTGAGACCTGAAATGGGAAAAGACATGGTAAGACTTTCCTCCTACCTCTTAAAAGATGCATAGTTTCTACTAAAAGGGTGTTTAAATAGATATTTACTTTGTTATGAATGTGAATTTGAGTCTACAAAGCTGGCCTTCTCAGTCAGCCTGTAATTGGAATGCATCCTTTGTCAAGCTTTGTTTATGTTTACTCAGTTTATGAGTAAATATTGCAAGGTACATTTCCAACAGGACGTGGCAGACAGCCTTTATTAAATAGGGGGATCTTGAAGGGGAGGGTGGAATAGCACTTAGAAGAGCCCCCCCTAGATAGCGAGGGCATCCTGTGGCAATGTAAACACTAATTCCTTTAAGCCAGACTCTGCAAACAAGGTAAAATTACCCTTAGCTTGGTTTTGAGCTAGACAGGGATTGCAGTAACCAAAGCTAAACCCAGCACAATCCATAAGAAAAAACTCTTCTACCAGTTCTGCTGGCCTGGGAGACAGACTGGGGTGGGGGGTGAAGGACTGCAAGGACATAGCAGATGTCACTTGGTAGACATGCTTATGCTCTGGCTCTAACTGGGCATGTTTCTGAGCCTTTGGGCTGCCTTGCAAACCTGGAGCTCCTGCTCCAAGCAGAGGAAAACAGAGCTGAATTTGAGCTCCTGCATCCCAAAAGCAGGCTTGAAACCCTAAGGGAGTGAGTGAGGCGTGCTGCTCCCCACCTCCTTGGCAGCGAAATGGGAGGTAGAAGGATTAACCTGATTTTAAGCCCATTCATTGCAGGAGAGAGTAGAGTCTGGAGATGTAAAGCAAAAAGACACACCTGAGAGAGGAAACACAGGTGCAAAATGAGGAACTTGCCATTAAGGGCTGCATTAGATGGTTCCTGCTCAAGGCAGGCATCCTGCCACCCTGGGACATCCATGAGATGCAAGTAGTAGGTACCGAGCCTCTGTCACACTGGCTACTAGGTGTTTTGCAAGTGTATTGGTTGTGTGAAGAGTGTGAATTCATGAACTGATAAAAATCAGATTTCATCAGACCTCAACCTGTGCAAAGTGGCTCAATGTGACATGCAAATGGAACAATTCTCTGAACTGGTGATTATCTATATATGTCACTGAATTTCTGCTTGCATCAAAATGAACTTTGGAAAGAATTTAACCTTTTAATTTAAAATAAGTTTTTTACCACTCTAACAGGAGAGTGAAGTGCTGAGGGATCTGGTGAAATCCTACAGCTTTCAAAAATGCAGGAAGGGACACCATGACTGATCATACCTGGATAAGCAGTTGTTTGCCTCTGTAAGCAATACAGACCTTGTGGTCAGTTGGTGAGGACACTGCTTGCAAAACCAGACTTCGGTCCTGAAGTAGCTGATAAACACACCAATAACTCAATTGCTGGGGAGATATGTAAGTGTTTGGAGCACTAGCAGACACTGAGGTGACTCCTGCTTAGCTCTGTCCCAACTCTTGTGTGGATTTCCCCACTCCCAACTCTTAGGTCTGAGTTTCCCAGCAGAGGCTTGCTGCTTGCTGCCTGTACCCTGGAAGGAAGCTGACAGCTGTGACCTGAGGAAAACCTCTCTGAACCACAGTAAGTAGCAGCAGGGAAACACCTTACACCAAGGGCTGAAGCTGCCGCATCGTTATGCTCGCTAATGGCATGAGGCAGATGTCTCTGCCGGCTTTGCTGATGCCCAGGTTGCTTTACATTGGCCCCGGTCTGCAACGTGAGCAGCAGCCTCCATGCACAAGTACAAGGCAGGCAAACCACGCTGGCGTGCTCTGCAGCATGAAAGGGCTCTGGCCGACACCACCTTTGGAGCTGGAGATGTGGCCCAAATGCAGATCCCAGCATCAGGGCTCGCAAATGTGCCAGGCCACAAGGCAGCCCAGAGACCAGAGGGAGGTGGGAGGAAACGCGCAGAGGTTTTTAAAGCAGGCCGCACAGCACAGATAGGGTATGGCTGAGCACAAAATGTCTTTAAAGAGATGCAGTTCGATAAGCTAGCATATCCTGTGGCTGCTAGAAATGCTTAAGGTGGGGTAGATGAGATGATAGCTGCAGCATCAGAGGGGCTAGGCAAGCCACCTACAGCTGTGAGAAGAGGGTGGAGATGGCTGTAAAACAGCATCTTGCTGCTGCTGGAGGACGAGGAACAGGCTGGGGCTCGACGGACAAGGTCACCAGTATTGTGGAGTGTGTCCTGCTTTCCCCCCACCATAGACTGGGGAGAGCTGGTCAGCAGCTGTCCCCCACCATAGAAGCTCATGACTGGCTGGAGAGGAGGGACAGCACTGGGCTTTTCTCCAGCAGCTCAAGAAGTAACAGGCTTCTTCCAGACCCTTAACAGAGAGCTTGGAGGAAGAGAAGCAAGGCAGAGGCTGAAGGGACAGTGGGTGTCGCAGCAGCACCGTGGTGGTAAACATCCAGTGTTTTTCCCAGCGGGATGCTCGTGGGGAAGCAGCTGCACTGGAGGGGGACTCTTGCATGTAAAATCCTCCTTGTGGAGCGAGCTCAGAAGTGAGCAGATACCAGAGGGGTGAAGGGTGAATGCGGTGGGTGAAGTGACTAAGTGTGGGAGCTGTGGTGGGTGAGGGAAGGGACTGCAACTGAGCAGAGGGTGACAAAGAGGGAAAATGGGGCGGGAAGTATGGGGTACAGAGCAGCATCTTCTGCATCACCTGCCTTCAATCCTGCCACCTCCACAGCAGCTGCCCTGATTTTCACCAACATTCCTGTAAAGTGAATGGGTGGCTGTCAGCAAAGATTTAATAAATATGCTGCTCAGGTATGAGAATAGACTTAGCCAGGGCAACACTTCACAGGGGTGTTAATCCAACGATGGGCAGTGCTGGCCAGGCCCTGGGCAGCGAGCTGACCTGGGAGGGAAGCACAGTGAGCAGACAAACTGCCTCTGTGGCAGAAGAGCCCTGGGTGAGGGCCCTGCCACAGCACTTAAGTAAGGCACTTTTCGTCTCTGTTTCCAAACAGCATAAAGAAATCTGTAAACTGCCTGCTCTGGCCTTGCTCTTGTTCACAACCCTCTCAAACACTGTGATCTAAGACACAGCACTTTTTTCATTTCTTTTTTGAAACTCGAGTTCTTTCAGGCTCATCTATAACTGCATCCCTTGAAAACAGTAATGTAGTTACCCTAACCACAGAACTGCTTTGAAAGACCCTGGAAGGGGATGCAAGGGTTCATGTAGACAAAAAAAAATCTTTTGGAATCACTCGTTTCCCATTTGGCATGAATTTAGCTTCCAGTTCCTAGCTGCTGTTAGGAAGTAATATGCTGTGGTCTTCCAGGTAAAGTACCTGGAGAATATCCTGGGGTAAGTACACAAACCAAAAGGCTCAGAGATTGCAACCTACTGCATGGACCTCTGCATCGCAGGGATTGCACTGCCCTGCAGAAACTGGGCATCTAAGCCTCCTCCCAACCACAGCAGGACCCTGAGCAGCAGTTCACAGAGAGCAAGAGAGAACAAAACAAAGTAGTGTTACCTGTAGGTTTAAGGCCACAAAATCAGCAGCGGTTCCCACTGGAGGCAGGGCATGTGGGGGCTGTGCAGCAATGCCTCCCGGCCAGGAGGAGGGGGACCAGCCGGTGGGGCTGGAGGAGAGGCACGGGTTGCATGCACAGGGCAGGGGCCTGGCACCAATCACTCACTGGTACTTGAGGGTTTCTATAGCACCTCCTCCTCCTGCGTAGAAGACTTCGTGTCAGTTTGGTCTTGAGCCTCAATCTGCTGACCAAATAAATAGTGGCAATACTTTCCAGTGAGGTTTAGTGCCTCATCCTTCAGTGCTTTCTAAAACAGTGCGTTCAACGGCAAGCAGTGGTACTCAGCAACTGTGGATTTGAAATGCTGTGCTGAAACCTAAGCTAAGCGAGGCCAGGAAGATGCAATATCTGGTATTAGATCACTCCATGCAGCTAGAGGTGCGGGGCCCTCCAGCTGAGTGCTGAACTGAGTCATGCTTGCAGAGCTCAGGTGGGCATGCTGAGCAGCTTGGCACGCAGCATACGCTCTCTCTAGGCTGGAGAAAGTCTCCCCAAGCCTCCTCGATGGAGACTCTGGTACCTAAAGGACCCCTTGGGATGTGTTTGGTGCCTGGGGCAGGGATGGAGCAGGAGATGGCCATGATGGGGCCAGCGGCAGTGCTCCAGCCTGCACTCCTGTTTGAGCACAGGTACAGCCAAAGCACCCGAGAGCTCCAGGTTGGCGACTGAACCAAGGCCTTGCCAGCTCACATGGGTGGCAGAGAGCCTTACTTGTCAGACCCTGCGTGGACAGAATTGGAGCGGGGAGAGAGAGCGGTAAACCCCAAAGGGCTCAGTGATGGGCTATTTAATTGGTGTCAATAACCAGTGTGCAATACAGCTGGTGGGGAACTCTCTCGCTGCCCACTTACCCTTTGTACCTGACCAGCTGTAACACTTCTTCATTGCAGTGATGCTAATGGGGGTTGGCTGCTCATAAAATAGCACGATGGCTACTCTCCCGGCTATGTGAGCTGTGAGAGAAGAGAAGCCTGCTGGCTCAAGCTCAGGGGTGAGCGCACGCTGGCACTGGTCCAGCGAGGGAAGGATGGCAGGGTGCTGCTGCGGCCCAGGTGTCCCTGGCTCGGGAGGCGCCAGGTGGTATCAAGCAGAGGACGTGCTGCAGCACAGCTGTCCAGCAAGGCAGTGCAGGAGACAGGACCCCCCCAGAAGGTTCTGAAGATAAGACCCACTCACTCTGCTCGACCACAAGGCTTATGTACCTTGCAGCCACCCTATAACCACAGAGATGTGCGTGCCGATCGCAGCCCTCGGAAGGCAACCAGGCATCCAAAGTCCGCAGGTTTGTCTGTCATGGAGGACAACCCATCAGTGCATAAGGTAGGAGCTGCGTAAAATGTCTCTGAACCACATACTGATAAGACCCTCAGATACCATCTGGCCTTTGTGAGGTGCTGTGACAGAAGAAGGCAGGGAAGTGTGCTGATATGAAATGCTGCAGTGGCTCTTTGGGTCGCAGCACAAAGAGGGACAGGAGGGTCACTGCAGGGGTTTAAGACCAGGAAAGATGTGTGAAGAGAGCCACAAAGTAAAGGCTGTGCGAACTGTTTGCCTGTGGTAGCTGCAACTGCATTTCCCAAACAGAGACTGATGCTGTGATTTATTTTTAACTGAGAGCCCAGGATGATGGCCTTGTTCACAGAGTGGCTGAGGTTGGAAGGCATCTCTTGAGGTTTACTCCAGTCCCTTGCTCAGACCCTGTTTTGCCTGGGGATGTGTCCAGTGTGGTTTTGAATAGCTCCACAAATTCTCTGGCCAACCTGTTCCAGTGTTTGATCACTCTGAGAGTAAACATTTTTTCTTATGTTTAAATGGACTTTCCTGTATTTCAGTTTGTGCCCATTGCCTCTTGTCCTCTCACTGTTGCTGCTGAGAAGAGCTCCATCTTCTTTACTCCCTCCCACTGGGTGTTTTTACCCATGGATAAGATCCTTGCGAGCCTTTTCTCCTCCAGGCTGAACAGTCCCAGCTCTTTCAGCCTCTCCCCATTTAAGAGATGCTCCAGTCCCTTAATCATCTTTGTGGCCCTTCCCTGGACCTGCTCTGGTAAATCCATGTTTGTCTTGTACTGGAGAGCCCAGCACTGGCCACAGCACTCCAAATGTGTCTCATCAGTGCTAGGTAGAGGAGAAGGATCGCCCCCCTTGACCTGCTGGAAATGCTTATCCTAATGCAGCCCAGGATGCTGTTGCATGCCTTTGCCGCAACGGCACATTGTCGGCTCGTGGTCAGCTTGATTTCCACCAGGATCCCAAGTCCTTCTCTGTAAAGCTGATTTCCAGCTGGTTATCCCCAGCCTGTACTGGTGCCTGGGGTTGTTCCTCCTCAGGTGCAGGACTTTGTACTTTGTTGAACCCCATGAGGTTCCTGTCAGCCCATTTCTCCAGCCTGTCAAGGTGCCTCTGAACGGTGGCACAACTCCCTGGTGTATCAGCCACTCCCCTCGGTTTTACATGATCTGCAGACTTGCCGAGGGTGCACCCACCCTGTCCTACCGCCAGGCCATTAGTGTTTGGCATCTTCATTTATTTGCCCTGGTCTTGACCTCCAAGGGCCTCCACTAGGGACTGGCCTTTGGCTGGACTTCATGCTGCTAATCACAGCCCTTGGAGCTTGGCAGTTCAGACAGTTCTCAGTCCACTTCACTGGCCATTTATCTAGCCCATACTTCATCAGTCTGTCTCTGCAGGTATTATGGCAGACAGTAAGGCTTTCAACACTAAAGTTGAGATAAACAACATCCACTGCTCTCATTTTATCCACCAAAAAAAAAATCATCTCTTTAGAGGCAGCTATCAAGTTGGTCAGGCATGATTTTTGTAAATCCAAGTCACCTTCTTGTCCTTAGTATGATTTTAAATGGTTTCCAAGAGGATTTCATCCATCTCCTTCCCAGGGATCAAAGTGAAACTGACTGTCCTGTAGTTCCCTGGATGCTCCTTCCCACCTTTCCTGAAGATAGAGGTGACATTTGAGTAAGTCAGCGGCGTTAAAGGGAGAGCACACCGTGAGCGCCAGCTCACAGGCAGACCTGGCTGTAAAAGGAGAGGAGATGAGCAGCAGTAGAAAATTACTTTGGGCAGGGAAAATAAAAGGAGCGGGCTAAGCTTTCCTATGGAAGATGCCAGCTCCACCTCTGTGTGCTGCTGTCCAAAAATCTGGGTACGGTGCCTGGGCCAGGAGCAGTTTCAAAGAGAAATGCTGCACTGAGTGTGCTTGCTGCAGCACCTCGCAGGTGCAGAGTGGATGCACCGACTGAGGGGAAGCAGAAAGGCAGGGACAGCCATCTTCCAAACGGGTAGACAAGGTTTTGGACTCTGAAATGCTGAGTGGACAAAAGTCACAGGCCAGTAGGGA
>NW_009597398.1:28511-28793 GCF_000690535.1 Cariama cristata
GCCAATACCTCTCTGGAGCTTTGTGAGGGGTGATGTTTCAGGGCGGCGGTATGCTTCAGTGTCTGATAGTATGGTATGGCATGATGGAAATGATGCAGTGGAAACCATTAAAGCGCAGTGCTTTTCCTTCCAGGGGAGACTTCTTGATAAGTGTGTTTGTCTCCGCAGAGTGTGAGACAGCATCGAGATGAGTCACACAAATGTCAGCTCTGCAGAAACGCAGCTGTCAGCCAGACCGTGCCTTCCTGAGACCCTGCTGCCGGGGTTGTCACACCCACGGCC
>NW_009597398.1:28868-42073 GCF_000690535.1 Cariama cristata
CGGTCACCCAGGCAGAGCCGGGGAATTGGAGCCTGCCGACCCCCTGTACCCCCCCCCCGGAGCGGCTGTTGCACACCTCGTTGCAGGGGGAGTTGTGCAACAGTGGGGCGCCAGGGTGGGAAAAGGTGGCAGCATTGGGTGCTGCTCTGGGGCTGGGCAAAGTGGCAGCTCAGCCCCATGGGTTGCCTGTGCGAACTGCCAGGGTGACCCCCACGGGCAGAGTGCTGGGCAGGGGGACACACAGACGGCGTCACGAGAGTAGTGGAAGGGGCTGAGCATGGCCTTTGCCACATTGAGGCACAGCTCCAATGTGAAACATGCCAGGCAGTTGAGAAGGTGGTTCAGGTCACGCTTGACCACGGCATATATGTGCAGTGCTATTGCCCTGGTGTGTCTCATCTCATCCTTCCTCCTCTCCTTCATCACAGCTCATCTCGCTTTCTAGTCCTACCTGTCACGGAAACAGACACAAACGCCTTCACCTGAGAGCACTTCTGTCTCAAGACTGTCGAGTGTGCCCCTGACGCCAACATGAGCCTTCCCGGGGCAGCACTCCGGCCTGGCACCGCAGCAAATTATTGTGTTGAAACGCGTCTAATGGGGCATAGGAAACATCCAGGTTGCCACATATGCACTTGTGCAAGCATGTCCTGCTATCTCAGTCAGTGCCAGACAAACGAAACCAGGCTGCCGAGAGCAGGTTGCCCTGTGCATACTGTATTTACCAAGGCAGCTGTGCCCACCGTTCCTCACGCCCAAAGAGGTCCCCTCCACAGCAAGGTGGACACAACAGCTTCGGTTTCTCCTGTTGCCTGTGTTTGCTGGGAAATCGAAGCCCTCAGTCTTGGCTGTCTCCACGCCGGTGGTGCCCATGCTCACCCTGATGTGCAAGCTCAGTGATGAGCCCTGCCGTGCGAGGCAGGACGGGGGTGAGCGGTGAGTCACAGGTCACACGCCTGGCACCCACCTACATGCAGCTGTGGTTGTTTCACTGCATGGTGGGGGCCAGGGAGGTCCTGTAGGATGGTGTAGTCCACATGGTGGGCACCTGTCCTGCTGCCTGTAGGGCACAGGCGTCTCCTTGGGGTGGCCTGAATACAGTTCGGGGCAGCCTGTGGAAGAAACCCTGTCCATAGCCTGTCATCATTGAGCAAGCTGTCAGCCAGGGTCCATCCAAGCTCTGTCATTCATGAGAAGCTCTTAGGAGGACACGTGAGAGACAAGATGGCTGAGTATGCAGCCTTCAGAGATGGGGTGGGTGCTGCAGTCCAAAATTAAGCTGTGAAGGGACATGCACCTCTCGCTGGCCTTGCTGCCAGCAGATCAGTCTGCCCAGCCTCCACTAGGCGAGACAGAAAGCCCTGAGTGGCTCGCACATGGCTTGGTGACCCCCTCAGATGGAGACAGCAGGATGTCGTGGGTCACCTCTCCTAGCACTGAGCCCCAAGGACCGGCTGAGGTAGGTATGGCTGGACCCACATGCACTGCCTCCTGCCCAGGAGCTCTGCCCCAAAGAGGGATGGGGGCCAGGAAGTTGAGGTGGTTGGGAGAGAAGACCGTGGGTGTGGGGACAGAGATGGAGACAGGCTGGCCATATGGTCAGGATTGCTATGCTCCACCCTGCACAAAGGCTGGAAGTGGCCAGGGGACACAAAGATGTAGCAAGAGAAGACCTCTTGGACGGTGACAGCCAAACAGCACCAGGAGAAGGTAGGTCTGTGCCAGTAAGGCCAGTGGCACCTGCCTGCAAGCAGTCTCTAGCCTGGACACAGGGATTTGTTCCTCCAAGGAAGACAGGAGAAGGCTGTGCATGCCAGGTCCTCCTGAGGGCCTGTATATTGTCCTGGAATTTTTCACTGGTCTCCTACCAAGTCTCAGTGCTCGAGGATGCTAAACTACTACAGATTACATCTGTTTGTGTTTTGCTAAAAGATAGTACACTAAGCAGGACTAGATGATGTGGTTTTGGTTGTAGTGTGAAACAGGGGGAACGCCTACATGGCATGCTGCAAACCTTCACCAGGCAGCCTGAGTGACCTTTGACAGCACCAACTTTTCCATGACAGCAAGGCAAAACCACTCTTAAACTTGGTTGTCTTTTTTTTTCTTTTTCCCTTCCCACCCGTCAACCATGAACATCTCTTTCTTACATTATCAATTTGAAAGGTCACGTTGCTGTGCAATCCTTTGTGTGAGGAAGGCCTTCAACTTTATTAAAATTTCAAATTGAAGACTTAATTTATTTATAATTTACATTCATATGTCTAAGGAGGAGGAAAACAAAGATGATGTAAGGATAGCATTGTTTGTAAAGCCAGCCCTTCTGCAGCAATACCCCACTTGTACAGTGCTGTAGAAATACATCGTACAGGTGCCTCTGTTTTGGATGAAATGTACGTATGACCTGCACACATACTGGAACGGATCATTAGTGCTCTTCAGCCTCCACACCAGCCTATTCAGCCTCATTAATGTTGATGCTATAGACTCACAGCCTTGATTTCTAGAGCTGAAAAAACCCTTTGCTCTTATGTAAAGATAAGAACCATTTTGTTTCTCAGTGCCCTGTGCTTGGGTGGAGACACTTGATGTTTCAAGAGCTCCAGCAGATCTTTATGTCTTTCTCTCAGCCACAAGACACACACACACACACAAATTAAAAAGTCTGGTTTTGCTAATGGGAAGCAAATGAGGAGAGTGGAGGTGGGTCTGGTAGTTGTAACACATGCTGGCCTGACATTGCCCTGCTCCCAGGAGAAGCAAGCAGCTTATCCTCTGCTTTCACCAACTGGGCTGTACTTTGCCTGTGGTTATCCTCACTATTTCTACATTTGACCAGAAGCACTTTCAGACTAGGAGGAGCATTCACTCCTGCGATGTAGCACATGAGAGTGTTAGAGGCTTTTGCTTGTATTTTTGGCCTTTGCCCATGGGACTTTGTTCCTGGTCTTCTAAGCATTACTGGCATAGACTAGGTTGAAATGTATATACACGGCTTTCCTGAAAGAAAAGTGTTCTTAAAACTCACTGCCCTCTGGATTCATCGCTGTCCTGGTTTGGCTAAAACAGGACTATTTCTCCTTCCAGGAGATGTTCTTTCAGTTAAGTTTCTTCTAAGTAACTGCACTTTCTGAAAGCGCAGCTACATGTTTTTCAGACAGTGTCTGCTTTCATACTTACTAACGCTCAATGTTTACAGTTGCTGCTGAAGTAATGTGGAATTGCTATGCAGAGAGGTCCATGTTTGTACTTACCCCTATGAGAACCAAGGCCACTGCTGGCCCCCCTTTGCTAAGCGAGTAAAAAGTCGTAAAAGGGTCACACCTGCAGATGAGTGCAGACGGGACAGGTGACCAAAAACTGACCGACGAGGTATTCCATCCCATCCATGTCATCCTCAGTATAAAGCTAAGGGATCACGAGGGTCTTGCTCTATTCTTTCATGGCCAGCATCCCTGTGGGACCCTGCTCGCTCTCCTGCCTCCGACCCCGATCCGTGCGTTCCTGAATCCGGTTCCTGTCGGCTGCGAGGCCTGGTCCGGGTGCCCGCCCTGCTGCGCCAGCAGCCGAGCCGCTGGGTCCTGCAATTCCCTGACCATCATGGGGAAGATCAGTATCGGTTTTGCACACTTTTCCTTTTATTTCTGTTGTTAGTAGTATTAGTATCATTACACTGTTTTGCATTATTATTGTTTTATTAAAGTAGTTTTAATTTCCAACCGGTAAGTCTCTCCCTTTTCTCCATTCCTTCCTCTCCCAGGGAGGAAAGAGAGGTTAACAGGGAGCGTCTGCCACCCATTTTAAGAGCTGGCCCAGCCTTATACAGTGACAATTGCCCTTCATCCCCCATGCTTGTTTTTCTACTTGTTTTCTAAACTACATTACAGGTTGTTTTTTATGAATGCGGAAGAGAACCTGCAGTTTATCAGAGAGGTTTTCCTCTACAGAAATAGCTCCATTGCCCCATATGGTGGCATTTTCTACAGGACGTACAAGAAAGTCCCACCCAGCCCTTGCCACTGCATCCAGCCCCACAATCTTGCACCATCTGATCTGTTTCCATTTCCTGAAATAGAAAACAAATTCAGGAATATAGTTTAATAAAGGAAAATTTAGGAATAGCTCAGTCACCCTTTGATTCAATATTTTCAGAAGGGCAATGAGCTAGCTGACTCTAGGGAGGGAGGTTAAGCAGAAATTACTAGTGCCAAGGAGTTCTATTTTAATCTCTTCTTCATTACTGCATATCGGAAAACCACCCCTGCTTCTGCTGGAGAGGTGAGCCATGCACAGAAAAGTAGCAGATAAGCAAAAAAAAAAATCACAGAACCACATGAAAAAGCATAATACAACGTGGCAGCCTTGTCAGCGATACAGTGGTGATGACTGATAAAGCATCCGCGTCACAGCATCACACAGGGCACTGCCTGCACACGTCAGTGCTTGGGCTGGTGTCGTCAACAGGCTGCTCCAAATGGGAGGTGGAAACCCAGCAAAAAGCATTTGGTCCCCTGAGGGACCAGCAGTCAGGGACAGCCCCCACCAGCAGGGCAGAGTGCCACAGAGGAGTCCCTGGACGGTGATCTCCACCTGGTCCCCCCAAACGCCATGGGTGACCTGTACCAGACCTGCTACCAGAGTCACTGCAAAACCCAACACGTGAAGTTCTGTCTGGGCTCAAACACACCATTGGCTTCCAAACCGTACGTGAGGCATAAGCTGTGCCCAGCTCACCCAGGGAGCTGGCAGCAGGAGGTGGATGTGACAGGACTGTGCTGAAGAACTTAGGCACAGCGTTTATCCCTCCTGCATGAACGTTACACCCCATGAGCACTGTAAGCACCTGTCCCAGCTCTGATGAAGATCAATGACAAGGATCAAGTGGCTAAATACTTGTTTCGTACTGGAGGTAGACCAGCTCTGCCAATAACATTACACAGCTCCACAGCAGCGGGGCCAGAGGGCACACCAGCTAATGGTGACAAATGGGTTTTTCCTTCCTGTCTACGCTACCAAGCATTCAATATAATTAAACTGTGCAACTGGAATAACAAGATTGAAAGCAAATGATGCCACCCTGAGCTTGCTGGGTGGTGTGAGATCTAGATCTGTCTGTGCATTTATAGAAAATGTAATATGTCAGTGATTGGATTGATTGGTAACCTTTGCAGGACTGCCTTTTAGCTTAAAAGATTAAGTTGTTCATGTTTGCTTTGCTTCTCAGGACAGAGAGGCATATAAGTATACCTATAAATGTCAACCTTTCCTTTTTCTGGAGCTGTGCTGACATATTAAGCTCAGAGAATAAAATAGAAGAGCAAAGAACACGAACTTGGCCAACGAGCACAGGCTCTGGGAGACAGGCATATTTCCCCCTTGCATGGACACAAAGTAACAAGAATGTGGTTTGGGAAGTTCAGCTCCAGACTCTGCCACTGGAATTTAATTTTGAGCTTGGACATCTTGGCTTTCAGCATCTCACAGTTAAAACACATGTGAGGGAGCAGAGCTGAAAGCAACACACTCACAGAAAGCCACTGATTTCCACCAAGGCATTTTCACTCTTACTTAATCACTCATTTATTCTGTGTTATGTTATCCAACTACTCATCACCGTATTCAAAGTGGTGAGAATTCACTGCAGTATGATGCGTAAAACCCCCTGACCTCGTGCCACAGACAGCCTTTTGTCCCAAGCCCTGACAACGTGACAGCTTTGCTGGCATACACATTCCCTCCGTGGACCTCCCACTTGAAGACCTCTGTGTTGTCTAGAAAAAAAGAAACAAAACTTGGGCAAGAAATTTGGCAAAAAAGACACCGTTCTATGGTGGTGGCTGCTCTCCTTCAGCACTGAGCCAGCACGGGGCCATGCAGGACCGCGAGCTGCGGGTGTCAGGGAGTGCTTGAAGAAGGGAAAAAACCAAGAAATCCATACAGTTGTGCTGGATCCCATTTAACTATAAATTTCACTTGGTGGCTGGGGCTGGCTCTGCTTTGCTCCATTACATTTTTTTCTGTGCCTTTCACCACAGCTTCCTACTCGGGAAAGCAGCAAATTTCCCCACAGCTCCTTTGTGCAAAGATCTGATCACAACGCATTTTCCGGATGCTAGCGATAGGGACCCTGAGCCTGCAGCTAAACAAACACGCACATTCTTACAACTTCAATGCCATCTTCTGCCTATTCAGGGCAAGGTTTCACTTGGTGTTAGTCAAGTGACTTCTAGACCTGCCCAAGTTTTGTTGTTGTAATAGTCACAACAGCCTCGTATTTGGGTCACGCTGCAGCAGAAGCCTCTGGGGACATGTGTGCTGCTGCAAGTTGCTGATGCAACTTTGGACAATTGCTTCTTTCCAACAGCCCCTCGAACATGCCTTTTCATTTCACTGAATCAGTATCTTTCTGGCATTTTGACTGAGAGGAGTACTCACTCCGCTCACCATGGCCTTGAGCGCAGTACAGTGTCTCTCACACAAAGAAACCTCTCATCTAGTAGTTCGCCTCTCCTTCCTGGAGGAAAAGGTCAAAGAAAAATCAACCTCTTCTGCTGGTATTACCAGAAGGCACACAGCAAAGTCAGATGTGACATTTATTTTTTGCCTCCTAGACCCTTATGTTTAAAAACTTCCAGGTACAGGAAATAATTCTCCATGAAGTACATTCATTTTAATGCAATTTCCTACTTTGCTACAAGGTGGCGGAGTTATAAATTGGTTTTATTGAAGCTATGGGGTGCTAAAACGCAGTTACTATTAATGTGCCCACAACGGTTATTTACCGTAGGCAGAAGGACGTTGACCTCGTGTGGCTGTGAGCGCGTACCTGCCCACCTGAGACATGTAAACCTGGGTGTATATTCCGAGAGCTGGCCCTCAGCAGCGACACCACGGCAGGGCCTATTGCGCGGGCTCAGCACCCTCCGAAGGGGCACCAGCCGCACAGATGGGCTTTCCTTCAGCGTCAGCAATCCCATGCCGAAGAACCAGCAGCCGCGAATAAACCAGGGTGAGGATGGAGAGGGACTCTGGGCACAGCGCGATGGGGAAGCTGTACAGGTACCTCCAGCACTCACCTCGCCCCAAGCCGTCCCACCTTCCCACCCCACACCGCTGCCACCGCTGCCCCATGGCTCCCGCATCCGTTTGTCTTTTATTTTGCATTGCCAAACTGTAGTTTCCCAGAGGCTTGCTTCCTTTTACTATTGCTAAAGGTTAATGCACAGGTCGAGGGCTCTGAGCTGCCTTTAAGCCGCAGAGGACTGCTCTCCCCAGCAGAAACCAGCACTCTGAGAGAAGCCCTCTTCTCCAGGACTATTCCAAACACACTTTTTCCTTTGACCTTTCCAAATTCATGCACCTCGCACCAAATGCAGGCTGTATTTTGTTCCTTCTTACACTAGCATAAAGCAGAGTGACACTTTAACAGCTGGACATACCTAGATCCTCATACAGAAAGACCTGGGGCCAGTAAATCCAAGCAAAACCATGTCCTCTGCTTGAACAGGGAAGAAACGAGTTGCTCAACTTGCTTACATGCTTAATTAATTCAGAAAGTTGTGGTTCTGCCTTTCCTTTCCACTCAATTGCGTTCATTTAATTGAAAACCTTTTGTCCCGGGAAACGTCTGCTTGATTTGCTTTCCTGATTTAGCACCATTGCATTGCTTTTGCTCTAAACAGCGATCGATCTTCATTTTGCTTGCAGGCTATTTTGCAGTAGCTCTGTGGGGAATTAATACTACTATTTTTCTAATAGTCCTGTTGGATGGTATGACAACGCAGGTCACCAGAAGGTTATATTCAGGGGAAAATAGTGTCTGAACTAGGAGCCTAGAGGTCATTTTTTAACTTTGTGTCATCGTTTGGAGCTTAGACAGAATTTTTCAAGTGCGAGAGTTTGCACCTCCTCCAAAATTTGGATTAGCCCCACAGTGTGTGGGCAGGTCCTCGTGAGAGCAACGTTTCCTCCTGATGTTTGGGTACTTACAGCTCCCACGGCCTCCAGCCCCTCTCCAGGGAAAGGTTCAGCCTGTACCTAGCAGTCATCCGTACCAACGCAGGAGCACCTCAAGTCCTAAACCTGGTTGGGGCTGCTTTTAGGTCCTATACATACACACACTAAAAGTCATTCCTGCCCAAAACAACTTGGGGTTTAAAATCCCTGGTTCTGAAAACACTGGCATCACCAGCATTAGCCAAAATATGGCACAAGCAGCCCTACCAGCGAGCAGCGCCCAGCGTTGTACACGTGCCCAAGGCAATGCCAGGTGATGAGCCCAACCTGCTGCAGCCAACGGCCCCACCAAAGCATCGGCATCCAGGACAACTTTTGCTGTATTTTTTAATATTTCAGGATAGGTCTTCCGCAACCAGCACTCTGTACTTACAAAGTTTGAAATGCCAGAGTTTACAGCCCTGAGTCTTGTCTTGTTGAATTACTAACCGCGCAGCCTTTGCAACCCAACGGGAGTCTGCCATGGTACTCATGGGGTGTGAACCTTGTTGTTTATGTCTTCTGTCTAGGGGATGGACACAAATTAATAAAGCTTCGCCATCTTGATCTGCTTGTGTGAGCAGGGCCTGGTGGGGCAGTTTCAGGGCCGAGAAGAGTTGATTTTCCTGAGAGCAAGCGCGGCTCTGCGCCAGCCGAGCTGCACTAAGGAGATGGCAAGGGCTGGGGTAGCACAGGGAGGGGAACCAGAAACTGCAGGCTTGCCACATTATAACCCCAGCGAATGCGGGCTTTGCCCTACAGCTGCTCAGAGTCTATTTGGAAAAAAAAAAATCAAAACCAAAAACCCAAAACAAACAAAAGCCACAATTATAATTCTTTCTTTTGGGAAAGGGTTTCTCACCCTCACACTCTTTGGTGGGTTTGTGCCTTTGCTGAAGCTCATCTTTGGTACCTTGAGCTAAAGTGCTTTGCTGACAACAAAGTTAAATACATCTGGGGGAACAGAGGCTCAAATTAATTTTAATACAGCCAAAGAGGGGAAACTGGCTCATTTGAGATACTAAGGTCTGTCTGGCAGACATTCCCATCAATACCACAAGTACCAGCTGTGAATAACACTGGGCTCTAGGGAAATTCACACTTTTATTTCGACCTATTTGGACTGGTCATTTATCAGAGTAGTGAGCGTCACATCTTGAAAGCAAAGCTCCTCAGGTGCAGCTGACAGCAGGAACCCCCAGCTCAGCAGGAGGCCTGCGGCTGTTGTGCTAATTACCTGTAAGAAGAATGACGCCTGAACCACAGCAGCATATATAGATTTCATCTGCGTAAACCACAACTTACCTACATTTCCTAGCCTGCCAGGCATGCAGCAATATTGGACATTTCTAGTACAGTAAAGGGTATTATCTGCTAGACATTTTACAGCTGTAAGATTTCAAATGTACCTTATCTAAGAGAGGCTCATAGACCACAACCCACACAGCCTTTTCCACTGACTCCCTTTCCCAGCAGCCGCAATTGCCACTCCCAGAGATGGCTACATATATCTAACCCCCTAATTTCGAGAAAATATCATAACAGCGCAGTACACACAGACATACCACGTGTTTCCAGAGACCCCTCTCTACTGACACCTCTGTCACACCCCGGAGACCCCTGTCCCTGCAGACGCTGCACGCTGCCCAGGCAAGCCCAGCTGCAGAGCGTGCAGGGTGCCACTGAACGCAGCCACCCGGGGACAAGGCCCTCAGGTCCTGCAGTGAAGCGCGGCAAAGTGGCATGGGAGGACAAGGTGAGGCCACAGGGGATGGGAATGAAAAAAACCTCCTGAAATTGCAACTCAGCACACACCCGGCAAGCACTTTGGGAACCTCCCGGTGCCTTCCCCGCACACAGAGCATCCCCTCCTGTTCGGTGGCTGCTGACAGAGCTTACTCTGTCGCTGGCATTAGTGTCACCGCACAGCTAATATTGAGGAGTGGCTGTAAAAGATCACTGCTCTACCGCTGGCCCGGGAAAAGCATTCCCTTTGTGCGGCTGCCTCTTACAGCTTCGTGACTGCTGCAAAGTTTCGAAACTCTGCAACAGAAAAGTCTACATGCATTAAAAGAGAAGGTTCCTGCTTTTAATGGAATTCCTACGTACTGTAAATAGTTGTTCTGAAAAAATCAAAGAGTTTTTGCAGGACCACATTCACCTTCCCATACTGCAAGATGTTTAGACTGAACTGCTGAGGAGTGTGAACGTGCTGGAGGACATTTTAAATACTTGCAGTTGGACCAAAAAAAAGCTAAACAGCAGGTCCCGAATTACTCTTGGGGGTCCGGCTGTGTGTAGCTGAAGGGCCCCAGGATACCCTGGTTGTTCATCACCCACCCCTAAACCTTTGCCTAGTGCCGTGGTCAGGACACGTGTGCACCCTTCAAAGAGGCAAAGGGCAGCTGACCCCAGGCTCAATATGTTCACCCTGGTTGCACAGCCATGAGTGCAAAGAGGTGAGCAAGTACTCTGGTAACCTATTAAATGGCCTCGTCAAACTCTCAGCTGGGAGGTTTTTAGCGAGTCACATCCACAGAGAGTGCTCCCCGACCCCGAGTGCCAAGCACTGCCCTCCGGGCAGCCAGCACTGTGCTGCACCCACGGCCGTGGGAGTGGGGCAGTTTCGTGTGCACCCAGCAGCATCAGATGGCTGAAAGGGAGAGATTCCCTCTGTATTTGCCCTTTCCCAGGGCTGAAAAAATAATTCCTGGAAATGTCTGTAACACTCAAGAGTGCAGGGACCTCTTTGGCTTTTAGCACATTTCCAGAAGCCTTAATAAGCCTTGAAAAAAGAGGTGAAGAAAAAGTCATTAAGCTTTTTCTTTGTTTTCACAGCCTATTATCTACCCTCCTCTTTGACAATCTCTTTTGTGATCCATCATAGGGCAAATAATACAATAAACCGCCTTAAATGCCAGGGACCTCCCTGCGCTGCCTGACGCCGCCCTGGCCGCCCTGCTGCGGCGGGGGGCTGCCTGCGAAGCCAGCCTTGCTGCACAAGCTGGGGTCTCCCAGCCCACCGAGAGGGCAGTATGGACACTTTCTGCATCCTGAAACACATACGGCTGGCCCTGCAAAGACATGACTTGTACCTTTGCAAGCAAGGATGGACAAGGCAGGAGAGCACCCCAACCTTCCCAACACGTGTCCCAAAGAACCGGGGAGCTGTGTGCAAATCCACACGGATCCAGCCACGCAATGCCAGGGAGACACCCAGAAAACAGTCAGACTGCGGAACCTTTGGGGAAATTACATTGGTTTCTGACAGCAGCAAGAAAGAGCTGGCAGGTAGGAAGCAGAGCAGGCAATGCGTTCTTTGTGACAGATAACCCAAGTTTGCTTTAAGCTAAAACCACCCAGAGTTTTGCTTCTACATAATTTCCCAGTCCTTTCCCTGCAGCGTTTAATCCTCTGTGATTAATTACACCATGATTTGCTGAGATCAGAATAGATGGGACAAGAGAAAGCCTTGTACAAAATAATAATTGCTATTCACATAAGCCTGTTTTTTCATGTAAATTGTAACTCTTCAAATACTGGCAATGGGAGTTATTTTCATTACTGTATTTTCACTGGCTGTAATTAGTCCAGTAGGAGGATTAGGACCTCTCTTATCATTAAGAAGAGAGAAAAGATAATTTGCCAGAACATTGCTGACTTCATTGCCATTAACAGCTGCTGCTGCTGTTCAGGGCCGTTGGGAATCCCTGGGGTTGCAAGGGTCCCACTCGCCCCCTCGAGCCGAACGCCGTGGGGGTCCCTCGGCGAGCGGGTGGCCCTTGGGGACTGCCCACAGCCATGGTGCCCGTGCTGTAGTGCCAACATACCATCCCTGCAGGACTTGCTGCGTGCTGTTGTGTTAAATAGATGGAAACAGCAGGGCAGGAGGTTACTCTGGGTACGCCGTACAGCTCCCGGCAAACAGCCCCGGCTCCCATACAGCCACCTACAGCCTACCGGCACATCACCCCGACCGTTTTCCGTGTGCTGGGTGAAACCTGTTCAACACCTTCACTAGCCTTTTAATGACCCACAAATACCAGCCAAGGGCCCGCATTACACAGGCTGCATTTCCACAACAGGACAAGGTATTTACAGGACATACACCAGTGGGAACCACAAACCCAGTAAGAATTGGCTGGATCTCTTTCCTGCCCCTCTCCAGACATTATCAAAATATTTGTGTAGGTAATGCATTTTGGATACTAGCTGGACGTTGATGCTCAACATTCAACACAGTGGCACAACAGCAAGGCTGCCTGCACAGAGCCCAGCTGCTAACACAGAGCTGCACTGTGGGCCACCAACAGAAATGTCATCCCCTTAGGTGACCGGGATCCTGCCCTTGAACCCGCTGCAGGACCCCTGGGGATTGCCTTTTCTGCCCCCCCAAAACTTTCCTCTGGGTTCCCCGAGTGGCTGCATGCCCCGTGCCCCCCGACCCGTCACGCTCCGCCGTGAGAGCTGCCACAGGGCGACCGCAGGGCTCCAGCACCTGGGTGCTGGCCACGCCGTCTGCATCAGCCGGCCTGCGAGAGCAAATACAGGCATCTCCCAGCCCGACCAAGAACTCACCCATCCCTATGTATCAGCTGGGGCACCACAAAAGAGAGTCCTTGAGCAAGACTTTGATCTGAAAAACCACCTTCTCCCAGACCCCCAGCATCGCCACAGCCCTTCATCGCAGGGCTGCTCTGAGCACGCCGAAGCGAGACGGGGCGCAGGCTGCCCTCTGCCTGGCTGGCACAGCCCTCTGGGCTTGAAGCCCAGCTCTGATGGGCATTATATGCCTGGATCTCATTTTCAAGCAGCCTTCGCTCAGCCTGGATTCCCGCAACCATTTCTCTGGTGGTACCATTTGCATCTTACCACGCGGGGCCCCGTGCCATCTTGTGGTCATTGCTAAAATAAAGATAAACTTAAACTTAAGGAAAAAACCTGCTGCTGGCTGCAGCCCCGGCCCCAGCCTCGGCCCCCTGCCCCCACCTCCGGGGCACCCACCTCCGGACACGCCACTGCTGCGGTGCCTCAGCAGCAAAAGAGGCTTTTTTAAAAAAATAAAATGGAAAGGAGAACTGAAATGAAATCAGATGTGCTTCTGCTTGAAAATACGTCCTAAATTTACCTCTGACTTACCCCCCAAAATGTATGCCAAATGCCATACAAGCAGGGGCGAGCGTGTCCCCGGGGTGCCCCAGCGCCCCCAG
>NW_009597398.1:42119-45347 GCF_000690535.1 Cariama cristata
GAACCAGGGCACGGGGGTCCCAGCCCAACCCAGAGGGCAGGGGCATTGCCAGCAAAACTCACAAATCATCACATCACATGCATAACAGAGCTCTCGTCGTATATAAATTAATCCTAAATCAAGGTGGGGAGGTGCAAAGATCTCAGGACAAGTTGTTATTTCTTTATTCATATCAGGAAATATGGAAAAGATCTCTAGCAGAAGATCAGCGATGAAGCAGAGAGAGAAACCATCAGGACTATATGGAATTTTTTTTTTCTCTCTCTCCCAGCAAAGACTGGTGGAAAATGTTTTTGGCACTCTTAGCAGGCTCTTCTGCTGCTCCCCCAGTCCCCAAATGGCACCCTGCTCCTCGCCAGGTACCAGCTCTAGCCTAGCTCAGAAACCCTCTAAGACTTACATATGCATTGTAAAAATTGTGTATTACACTGTCTCTGCAGAGCAGGGGAGACCTGGAAAAGGGATGAATTGTCCCATGTTCACACCCCCTCCAGCACAGCCATCCCCTTCCCAGGGAAGGGGCCGCTGGCAGCAGCGACAGGGCTGGCCCCCGGCCAGCTGTGCCCCCCTGCCCCGTTGCCCTCCCTGGGGCCCACTCGCACCCCGGCAGAAGGTCTGGTAGGGAAAATCATCCCGGCATGGTGCCACAGGGAGCTGGTGCTGGCCCTGGCGCTGAGAAATCCCCGCATCTTACTGAATTTAGGGCTGCAAAAGTTACTGGTTTGGCATGCGGTTCTTCCAAGCTGCCGCCCATCCTTCGTGCCTTAACTAGTGAAATTGCTGTTAAGCCAGAAGCAGAAGCTGTTTCTTTCTGTGAACAAATGACATTTCCCCCTTGACTGTTCCTACTACAATTTTTTTAACTAGAATTTACCCTACCTGAAACATCCCCAAAGAGCTGTCATCGAGATAAATGCACTTAACATTGCTAATACATTCCTTCTGCCTCAAAATCCAAGACCTGCTCCTCAAAGGAATTTCAGCATTTTGATATTTCCATCCAGCTGAAAATCAGTAAGCTGCAGGCTCTTAGGGAGCATACTTAAATAGATTTCTGTGCCATTAAGTTCCCAAGTCAATGACAAGAGCGGAATTTAGGAAAATAAGTCCCACAGGCTGTATCGCAGTGGGATGCGATCAGGGGACTAGAATAGCCAGGGATGCAGACTGGACCCGCAAAACGAGAGCAACCGAGGATGCTTGGCCACAGGTCCTACACAGACAGCTGAGTTTTCCACCTCTGCAGAGTGTGAGATGCTCCTTTGCTACCTTTCTGCCTTGCCTAAAGCTCACATTCCCTTGCTTTCCTCTTCACTTACTATTTAACGCAGCAAAGGTACTCGGCATCTCATTTGCAGGAAAGGTGCTGCGCAGCAGCACATTTGTTGATTTGATCATCTGGGAACTTGGCTGAAATTGCACGGGTCCTGGTGAAAGTTGGTTCTCCTCTGAAAAATGGGTAGGAATTACCTAGAAATAAATATGAAATCTCAAGAGATGTTTTTAAAGGCTTTACTTTTCAGAATACAATTTCACATACAACATATTGTCTTGTGGGGTTTCATTTTAGTAGGGAATGAAAATTCCTACCCCATAATATACATCTAGAAAATCACATCACTTAAGATGAGATGCTCAGTTCAAAGAAATTTTGTATTATCAAATGATTATTTGACACATTTTCAGTAAATGGTCTGAAACATCTCAAACCAGTGGAAACGACCTTTTGGCTTTATTGCCACCAGAGGCTGCAGCCTCTTTTCATCTCTAATCAAAGTTCCCTTTAAGAAACACACTGGTCCAGAATTTTACTTCTATTAATATTTATTTTACTTCTATTAATATTTATAATTAAATTAGAGTTTCCACACAAGCCATGCAGATTACCTAGTGCTCTTGAGCATCCCTCAAGCCGGCCACATGTGACCTTTGCCTATCTTCTTCATTTTCGCTTGCAGAGCTCTTTGCCTGCCTGCGCAGGCAGTGCCCTCTGCAAGCAGCCGACCCTCAGCTCTGGTCTTATCTACCCAGATAAGAGCATGCAAAGCTTGAAATGAATCAGACTTTTTTTTTTTATAACAGCAGGAAGAAACTTGCTTCCTATGGCCCCTCGAAAGTAGACCCATCAGCAATAATTACTGAAAAGTATCGGAAGCAAGGCGGCAGGATTTTATCACCCTATTTTATCCTCTAGCGCAGCCATTTCCCAGCACCAGCCTTTGAGAGGACAGAGGTAAATGCTAGAGCCAACACCATACCTTCATCAGGACTTCGCTTTGGCCTTGTCTCGCTGGTGAAATAACTAGAGCTGTACAACCCTAGCATGTAAGCACAGTAAAATCATACAGACAGAGATTTCTTTTTTCCAGTTAAGATTGAGGATCAGATACTTTCCATCCTTGCTTTTTATCTAAATGCATACTCTCTGCTAACTGACTGCTTGTGCTACCTGCCCAGTTACCGTGTTGGTCTTCAGAAATGCTGATGAGAAGACAACAGAACTCTGCCGGACCATGTCTGCCCTTAACCCAACATACCCTTAGCAACCTAGAGGGAAGGCACGCAGCAGCCCCTTTTCCCAACCTTCAGACTTTTGCTTTTTTTAGAAACAACTTGAAAGATCATTACAGGCAGATACACTCTGAACTGCCTTCTCTCCATAATAAATATCCAATAAAAAGAGAAAAAAGGAGAGAAAGAGTGGGAAAAAAAGATCACCCTTCATACCTTCCTTTTCAGTACTAATTGCTCCTAGCAACCGAGCTGCAGTAAATTAGATAAATTCCTTTTTTTATTTACAAACACAGAGAAAAATCCCTTTATGAGTAGAACAGTGTGATCCCCCCCGCCCCGGACACATTAAAACACCAGGCAACGCTGTCCTTCCCAAGGGGTGGGATACAGCCAGAAGCTGGCTAGGTTGCAGGAAATGCCCTATAGATTTTAATTGATAAGAAACGATTTATTCTGCAGCTGGTTGGCAGTTCAAGCTTTACCCTTTCTTTAGTGACAGGAGCATCTGGATCAGCCCGTGCTCTTCTCAGCTTTCTTCTGAAAGGCTCTATCTGGCCAAGCTGAGCCACCCATCGCTTAGTGCTACACTTATGTTCGTCCTGCAGTGCCTAACCACAGCCGACTCTTTTGCTCTGACCTGAATTTACTTACACGCCCAGCTTTGCAGTAACTCCCTCAACTACGAGACCTTGCTTGATCGTGTGATCCCCCAGA
>NW_009597399.1:0-7784 GCF_000690535.1 Cariama cristata
GGAGGGGGGGCGGCTCTGTCTGTCCAGAGGCGTGCGTGTGTGGGCGAGGAGCCGGTCTGACCGTCTCTGTTCATTTATTCCAGGGGCGGTCTGGCGTGGGGGGGGGGGGGGTGAAGGCATCAGTCTGGCCCTGGAGCACGGACGGTCCGAGAACAACGAGGAGGGCGGCTGGGGGTTAGCTGAGGTAGGGAGGGGTTTGGACATAAAGGTATGGTGCCCTGTCCCTGGCTTTGACCACTGTTATATCTTGCTGGTGTTTTAAAAGGCATGAGTTGAGCACTGGCGCACGCTCTGCTCAAAGTTGGATAAACAGTAAGGAACGTGCAAATGGGAGAGGTGTAGAGAGAGCAGTGATAGAAAAGAGTCAGCGAAAAGCAGCGTGACAGCAAGGCCTGCTGAAACACTGCCTCTGTCATGTCTGGATTTAATAGGTACCCGATCATAGAAAGGACATAGCTGACATTGATGATCAGTCATGTTGTCCTTCATCGCTCTGCTCTAGAAACATGCACACACTTCTTGTAGCAATTAACAGCAGAAGCCTTCCTGCTTTTCTTTCAGATATGGCTCCATATTACGAAGCACTCTGCAAGTCTCTGGAATGGCAGATAGACATGGATCTGTTGAACAAAATGAAGAAAGCTAACGAGGAAGAACTGAAACGTCTTGACAATGAATTAGAAGATGCGGAAAAGATCTTGGGGGAGAGTGAAATCCGAGATGCAATGATGGCCAAAGCTGAGTACCTGTGCAGGATTGGGGACAAGGTTGGTGCGTGGCAGAGGCATTACAGACTCCTATTAAAAACACTGCATCGTAATCCTCTTAGCTAGGCAGGTTCCAGTGAGTGCTGAGTGACTTCCAGTGTGTTTTCTCTATGGCACAACTCAGACATGGGTAGGAGATAGGGGACGCTGTTACTGACATTTAAATTATCTAGAAAAAAAACAAGTAGCCCTTGAAAGAGAACAGTTTTTTTTCTTGAAAAGGCAAAAAGTTATTTTCTATTTGCAGATGTTATTTTTCACTTTCCTTGTGTCTTTAGACTTTTCTAAGCTATTTACCTAGTGCAACTTAATTTTGAGTTACAAAGTAGAATTTTTTAGATCTTAGAGTTGAGAGTTATATGAGGATCAGCTCTTTTAACTTGATTTAAACCTTGGTTCTTTAAGATTATTCAGAATGCATAATGTTAAAGTTCTGTGGGAAACTTAACAAAGTCACGACTATCAGTGGAAGACAATGTGTGTACTTAGGACAGACATTTTGTAAATATTCTAGGTGCTTTTAATATTTTCACAGTAGAAAATACTGTCTTGTTAGGAGGGAGCGCTAACTGCATTCCGCAAGACTTATGACAAAACTGTGGCACTGGGACATCGTCTGGATATCGTGTTCTATCTTCTAAGGATTGGCTTGTTTTATATGGATAACGACCTCATCACACGAAACATTGAAAAGGCAAAAAGGTACTGCTTGGGTCGTTTCAGTGCACTAAAGCACTTTTGAGACAAACTGTAACAAAAGAAATGGAAGATAAATACCTTGCTGTCAAGAAATGACTGATACTGGTTGTGAGACAGAATCACAAGAGTGATGGGTGGGTGTTAGGTTGCACTAGAGAGCTTCCTATTCCTGGATTTTTTTTTATGAGGGGGGAAGAGAAAAGAAAGGTTAATATTTTGTGTCAGCTGTTTTCTAGCAGCTGACTTGGTTTGAATTTGTAGCCCACCCCCTGCTCCCAATTTTCTGTTCTGTAGCTGTTAGAAGACAAATAACTTTGGGTGTGACTAGATTGTACGATTGCCAGATGAATCCAGCTGCTGCCAGCGCTACCCAGCTGGCTCTATAAAGTGCCAGCTTTTCCTTTAGAAGCAAGAGCCCGGTGTCAGCACGGTGTGCCTTGGTGCAGCTGTCCTTCCGATGTTTCCACTGCTAGCTTTGGTGTCTCCGCACTCCCAACATTTTGAACTTCGGTGGTTCCTGTAGCAAGCTGCGGTTTCCAGTTTCTTTGCTGGTGCCATGAGACACTAAGGCAGAGGGGGTCTTCCCAGTTATCATGTTCCTTGGGCGATGATTTTTTGTGTTGCTGTTTCAGCAGATTTTGTCTTGGCCTGTGCTCCTGCTTATAGCCACATCCATTTTGTGTTAATATGTTTCTTGAAAAGTGGCAACTTTAAAATTTTTTCTATGCTGCTAGTTGGACGGCTTTGATTTTAGCAGCAAAGGCAGTGGAAATATGTTGCCACAGCCAAGGCTGACAGTATTTACCTGCACATCTCAAAAGACTGTTGTCACAACTTAAGAGGCTGTAAACTTCTCTTTTCAGTTGGAACTTGCACTGTGCAAAAGCATCTGGTCCTAAGGACGCCACTTTACTACCCCTGACAGGTGTGCAAAGCCTGGACCGTTTCAACAAGCTGTAACATAAAACAAGTTATTCTTTCTCTAATCAGATAGTGTCAGTTGATTTACTGTACTTGTTTCGTATAACTTACTACATAATACATTTACATAAGTAAACATTTCTTTTTGTTTTATATTAAGTCTAATAGAAGAAGGAGGAGACTGGGACAGGAGAAACCGTCTCAAAGTGTACCAGGGGCTTTACTGCGTAGCTATTCGAGATTTCAAACAAGCAGCGGAGCTCTTCCTTGATACAGTTTCGACATTTACATCCTATGAACTTATGGATTACAAAACGTTTGTAACATACACTGTCTATGTCAGCATGATTGCATTAGACAGGCCTGACCTTAGGGAAAAGGTAAGGGGAGCAGATGAAAACACGGGTTCAAACAGACACAACTTTTCTTTAACCTGTTTATCTCCATGCTGAAAGTGATGATATTTAAACATGTTTGCTTGCTTTCAGGTTATTAAAGGAGCAGAGATTCTGGAAGTGTTACACAGTTTGCCAGCTGTACGACAGTATCTCTTTTCTCTGTACGAATGCCGTTATGCAGCCTTTTTCCAGTCATTAGGTAAGGCTGTTTTGTCCTACAACACCATTTCAGGTGCCTCAGTTATTTGTTTCAGATCATATGCAACTTTTGTGGAGTAGCTACAGTCTAGAACTAGAGCTATTTTATGCAGGAAAAAAAAAAAGGTGTGGTGTTTTTTTTTTTTAACAGTGACCTAAAATTTGTTGCTCTTTGATTTTTCAAACAGAGACAAATTTCGTATATTGTGAGCCTTATGAAAGGTCACATCTGATTAGGTGGAAAAAATGGCTATGGAACACTGTCTTACCTGAAGAGCCAGGTTAGATGGGAAAGCTTTGAAAGGTTTTATCTTTGAAAGAAGTTACAGGACTTGTAGTCTAAAGGCCCTGAAATCTCAACCTGTAAAAGAAATTACATGGAAAGTTTTCAGTGTTGTTACACTTGGCTTTCTGTTCTGGTTTCTGTGTAAAAGGGTGACAGTGAAGAAAAGCTTTTCAGACATCTCTCATACTTGCCAGTTCTTGGAATGCTTGTTTTCCTTCTGTGAGATTTAGAATACAAGGAAATAAGATATTTAGAAAAAGCAAAAAAAGAACCTTTCATTTTTTTGGAAGACTAAGCCTGATGAGATTGAGCTAAAGGCAGCATTTTTCTGTTGCTGCACTTAACACTAGCTGAGGACTAAAACTGTCAGGAGAAAAAGTCACTTCAGTGTCTGGAAATCCTTGTAACTAATTTAAGAGCTAGTACCAGAAAGCTAATCTTATTTACTTATGCAGCTTTGGGTAACAATGTTTCTTCAAGTAGCTAGGTACCAAGTCCTGCTTGTTTCCCAGCACCGTGCTGCTCCTATGGGACAGCAGATCCCAGGCCTTGCCTTTAGTGAAGTAGTACTGCAGCAGGGAGGAGACGAGCTCACACCCTGAAAGGAGGGTTCTCTGCTGACAAACGGGGTCTCGTTAGCTTTGCCACAATATTGTTTGCACGTTATTACTACTTTTGATTCAAGAACTGATAGAGAGTATATGAACTTACTTCTCTTTGATGTAGAATACCTTTCGTATCCTGAAGTATGCAAGAATACAATATAGTTACGTTCATACTGATTACTTATTAACTGGTGTTATGTGTTTTATTTACATAACTGATATTTCACATTTCTTAAAGATTACTGACTGACTCATTTTCTTTCTTTTTTTTTTTTTTTTCTTTTCAGCTATTGTAGAGCAAGAGATGAAAAAAGATTGGCTGTTTGCACCTCACTATCGATACTATGTACGGGAAATGAGAATTCATGCGTACAGCCAGCTCCTAGAGTCTTACCGGTCATTGACGTTAGGATACATGGCAGAAGCATTTGGAGTCAGTGTAGAATTCATAGATCAGTAAGTTATTTGGCTTTTTAAGTTCATAAAGATCTCACTTTACACCTTTTAATTATAAATAATGATCCCACTATGAAAGAAAATCTTTGTTCTACTTTGATTCTAAACATGCCAAGTTATGTTTCTATGGAAGAGCTTGGCTAAATTTAAGTGAACCTTATGTTTCAGTAAAGAAAGTAATTTGATTGCAATCTCTCATGACAACTTTTCCAGCATTTCTTTCACTCTAAATGCCATATGAAAAACAAGTCTTTTATTAATAAAACTTTGTTCTTTATCCTGCTATATCTATGGACCTCCATGTGCTATTAAGATTTTAGATGATGACTTAGCTTTTTGCATAGTTGTGAACTAACTGTTACAACTTTGGGGATGTGCACGTTTTACCTACCCTACAAGTCTCCTTACCTAGTTTTGCTCGCTTTCTGGTATGTGGACAGGATCTGATGTTTGTCACTTAAATCAAACATACCCTGCAGTCTCAATTTGCAATTCTTTTCTAGTGTAAAACCAACAGATTTAGATCATGATGAGAACTAACATGAAGAGACAAATTGAGTTTTACTCCATGTATGTGAAATGCTTTGTTTGAAATGCTTTCACAAGTCATTCTTCTTTCATAGAGAAGTTTCAGATTTTCTAACATAGAAAAATGTTACAGAAATATGAATACAGCTTGAAATATTCAGAAATGAATTAATAGGTGTTTCAAGAGAAAGCAAATACCATTCAATTCAAATGTAAATGTTTTAAAGTCATACCAGTTCTTATACTTCCCAGTAATTTATTACTAGTTGTAATTTGTCTTACTGTTGATCACAGGAATGTTTTCTTCTGCCATCAGTAATGTACTGTAGACCACCAGCTGATAAAGCAAAACAATAATAAAAAGCAGCATATTTAGAGCTACTAGAGAGTAGGGAACCATTAAGAGACTTTTCTAATGAATTGACTGGCATGAAGGTGTTTACCTCAGGACAAATTCCAAATAGGCACACTACAGGACTGCTACCTTTGAATTTGAAGAGTAGTTGATGCTAACCTAAGTGATACATTTCACCAACTCAAGTATGTCACTTTGGCCTGAGAAGAAAGTACTAAGATGTTTTGTATTCAGATCGCTGGAATGATTATTCTCATGTCTAATGTCCAAGCTTTAATAAGGTGAGGATGCATGAGATACCTTATGAAAATACATAGGCCGTTGCTTCAGAAATGTGGTGTTGTTTCATCATAGCAGGTTCAGTGCTGCGAGGTCTACAAGTCTTTGGTGAAACATGATTTAACCAACTTTTTTTTCTTTACTTAGGGAGCTTTCAAGATTTATTGCAGCTGGGCGATTACACTGCAAAATAGACAAAGTAAATGAGATTGTAGAAACTAACAGGTATGCTAACAATTCCTAGAAATTGGTTTTGACAGCCCAGTTGAATGCTATACATTTTGATGACACTTATTACAGTGGCTTAGTGTAAAACATATTCTCACTTCTAACCCTTTTTTTTTTTTCCCCCCACACTTCCTAGGCCTGATAGCAAGAATTGGCAGTACCAAGAAACCATCAAGAAGGGAGATTTGCTGCTAAACAGAGTTCAGAAACTTTCCAGAGTAATTAATATGTAACTTTTTTAATGCAAGGGAATGCAAAACTTAGATGTTTAAGACATTTTGGAAGTAACCTATAAATATATTGTATAACTTGGTATACTGTAGGTAAAAAAATTAGTAGTGAGAGTGGTAGTGTTTTTACTTTCCACTTCATTATGTAAACAATGTTCTGTTTTGGTGTATGGATCCCAATACATTTATTAAATGTATAATACAGTTGGTGATTTCTTGTAATATACTTTGTTCCTTTACTTGACTGTGTATATACAGTGTTCAATATTTAATAACAAAGCAGGGATCAAGATTGGTGAACAGAGAGAATTAATGGCAATTCTATGCTTGCTTTTTTAAGACTTCAGTATTTGAATCAAAGGTGAAAAGAATCAGCTGCATAATAGTAAAGTAGCCAAAAATTTTAGTTGCGATTGTGCACTGTCCAGACAGGAGGATGCAAGTGACTGTAGCAAAGCAATAATACAACCACGAAAACTGTAAGGACTATAACTTTGGGAACGTCTTTAACTGAAGTAGCCTCTCCCTTAAAATTCCATTTTCGCTGGCTGTTGAAAAGTCAGCACATGAGCAAAGCATTATATTTGTAATGACTTCCTCTGTTAGATTCACAGATGTCAAAATGATGGTAGGAACAGTGGAAGATACTATTGCAGTTTGACACAACTGATCAAATACTGTAGGGGGTTACAAATTCTTTCTTCTCAGCTGCTGAGGAATAAATGTTTCAAGTAGGCTGCTGCCATACTGATGACACATGGTTTCTGGCCGTAGCAGAGCCCACGGCAGCAGCTGTTTGCCCTGCTTGCATGGCTTGAGGTTTTTTTTTCTCCTCCCAAAGAAAGTCTGTGACTGAGTTGTGTTAGCTGTTTGATGCCACTGCGCTTAGCAACAGAATCCGTTTACCGTCTGTATTCGTTGCGACTTTAATGCTTGAAGTAACCCCAACAGGTAGAACAGCATGGCATTTCACATGCCCGCTCCTCTTACTGTGAGATCACGGAGGATCTTTGAGTCGCTGCCGCCTGCCCCAGGTTAGGCTCCTTGGCCACAGTGTTGAGGGTCCATGAACATTCTCTGTTGAACTGTTTTGAAACCCAAAATACAACCTAATGATTTCTGGTTTTCTTTTACTACTTACTTACTAGAAGCTGTTTTGGTTTTGGGTTGTTGTTTCCCCTCCTGCAAGAAGTAGCTATTTACCTGGAGTTTAAAGATTTAAGTTTCAGACAGTAACAATTAGAAGAAAATTCTGATCTTCACTTTCTTCAGAGTAGTGAGAGTAATAAGAGAGAACCCTACAGTTTGTTTACCGTGTGGTCAGCTAATGAATCTATAATTTTATGTGTTTGCACACATATCACTTCTAATAGAGTTTTAATTAATTTAGGCCAATATTCAGACTTTTCAGAGCTGCAATAACCACTCTCAGTTTTTCTAGCTCTGTTCCATATCAGATAAAGCACAGCTGGTTGGGAAGACTTTAGTTCTGGCTGTCTTTTGGTAACGTCTTTTTTACCTTCCATACATGCACATGCCAAGTGTATCAGAAGACCATACATACCACAGCCAGTATGGGCCCTAGGCTTCACTGAAGTGAGGGATTTCATTTCTAGTGCACAGATGAATTTTTCTTTCCAACATATTTGCACTTGAACTGGCCTTAATTAACTCTATCAAAGCCTTGCAGAATAAATCTCAGGACTGCCATTCAGCTTATGTATTACCATATGTATTTTTAACTGTAAGTTGAAGGAAATAGACACTTAACTCAAGAAGACTAGGCTAACAGGCTTCATTCACTCAAGAGAAAGCTTGCTGTTCTCTTAGTGTA
>NW_009597399.1:7800-8209 GCF_000690535.1 Cariama cristata
AAATGTCTACTTTGTGAGGAAAATAAAAGTATTACTAAAGATTTTTAGTGTGCTGTAAGATATTTGGAGAGATTTCGCTTTTTATTTTATTCTAACCATCGCAATCATCCTGTGGGAGCCAAGCATTTCAGGATCTGGTGTTCTCTGCTCAGGTGGGTGAAAAACTGCAATGTTCAAAACAGAAGCACACATATCCTACCAGAGCAAAGACCCACTTTAAAGATCCCGACTTCCCTTGCTCATTTTCTGATTTCAGCCTATGTCCTGTGAGGGAGGAACCTGCTGAGTTTCTTGGGCCAAGGCCTGGCAAGAAAGTTGCAGTAATTTTACCTGGATAATTTTAAGGCTTTCAGCAGCAGTTCAGCCTCTCAGCCACACCAAATAGTGGGATAAAACTCTGGACAGTTGT
>NW_009597399.1:8235-18760 GCF_000690535.1 Cariama cristata
GGAAAAGCAACACCTCCTGAAGTCCACAGCTGGATGCACAAAACATAGCCAGAGCTGCTATTTACATTGCTCTCCTGAAAAAAAGAAAAAGCAACGTGGTACATAGGCTTTTTCCAAAGAGGGGTCCGGGGCAGTAAGGCCTTGAGCTGATCAAGGGCATAATTTTTTCTATCCTATCATTTTTAACTGCGTACTTCAATTCCCATGTCAAATCAGAAGGAATAGGATTTCTGCTTCCTTTAAACCCTGAAGTAACTTCAGGTTACTTTTTACTGTCCCGTGGTCATGTTAGTTTTACCTTTGGTTTATTTCATCGCATGATTTCCATTTAACTCTGATTGTGAGTGGCACTCCAGACACAGCCGTTCATGCCTTGGTCTTGACAACCTTCCACGGATTTATAGTCCGCATACCAGAGTTGTACATTCTCTCTCGTAATGTAAGCTTCCTTGAACCAATGCCATTCTCCAATTTCGCTTTGGAAGGCTGACTTCATACTAGCAACAAGGTGGCCAGAATCAGACACCCATTTTAAGATGCAGCCACACCACGGAGACACTTTCCACCTTGCTCTGCAAAACCTTCACTGCCATGAAGCTGTGGGAATGCGGGGGGGGGGAAGGAGAGGAGATGGGGTGGTGTAGGGTTTGTTAGTAAAGCTCTGCTACTAAGTGGTTGAAATCTAGTTTGTGTGCAAACATTCTTTGGCTTGCCTGTCTCTGCTGACCTACCAACAGCTGTGTTTCTTCTTTGACTAAACACTGGGCTCCAGAGTTTAAGGTCTGGTCTTGCAGACAAGAGACAGAGCACTCGCTTCTGGAAAAAGTCACCTGTTGTGGATGGGAAGGGACAGGTGAAGGGAGCTCAGCTGCAAACCGGAGGACAAAGCGAACTTCTGGCACTCTCAGGGAGCCCCTAAACTAAGCAGCAACACACTGTCCCTGCTGATGCTGAAGAAAGCTTTTGTACTAATTTGGTTACAGATGTCAACTCCAGCCTTTTCTCGTGGCCTTAGACAAAGCTTTCCGACTGCGTTTCTCAGGCCACTTTTAGTTCTTTGCAATAAAATTTGAATCCAGGTTAGTTCGAACAGTTTCAGAAAAGGTTTTTGAGATTCCCCTGAAGTTTGGTGGGTCAGAAAAAACAAGCATATGCCGCTTTTCCACGACAAAGATCCCATGCTGCTTGTTAGGAACAAATCCAGCAGCTAACACAGTTCTGAGCCAAAGCACCGAGAAAAGCATTCAGTCAAATTAAGAGTCCCATGGTGGATCCTGCAAGCCACGTGTGTTTGATTATTTGTTGCAGCAGAATGCGATAATAATGAACCAACAGGAATTTGCATTTAAATAAAGCCAATTGCAAGCCCTTGTATTGGTCGTTTCGGTAGCTGGCGAGCACAGAACGCTTCAGCCTACAAAGGCAACGGGTGCCAGGGCCATTCGCTGTCGGCCGGGCTGTACGCAGCAAGGGCACCGGGCCAGCTTTGCACCCCTGCCTCCAGAGCTACGTGTCCTGCGGGTGTAGGGCCAGGATTTTGGTTTTGTACCAAAGGCAGTTTGAGCCCAACACGTTTCCATCAGGAGAAGGCTGAAGGACACATCACCAGCATCCATTTTAAATGCAAAGGGCATCGACAGTATGTGCGTGTGCCAGGATTTCGGTTTTGTACCAAAGGCAGGTTGAGCCCAACACGTTTCCATCAGAAGGCTGAAGGACACATCACCAGCATCCATTTTAAATGCAAAGGGCATCGACAGTATGTGCGTGTGCTCAAAACCATACACACAGAGAATCTCTGGCGTTTGGATTTGCATTGCATGCACAATCAGGCTCAAACTCCGTCATCACCAAGTAACTCTTCCCAACTATAAACTGGAATATTTTCCTACGAGACAACTGGCGACAGGAGAGAAACTGCATTCTACCCACTTCAGGGAAGTCTGTGTTTATCGATTTTCCACTCCAGCACCTGCTCAGAAGGCATTTTTTGTGACAAACCCCATTACTGAACCGATTGAGTCACCGGGAGAAGCGATAACCAAGCACCGAGCACCTCTGCTCTCTGCCACGAGGTCAGGACTCCCTGGCACTGCCGTGCCTAACGCAGCGAAAGAAGGGGAGAGGGTCGGACACTCCAAACCTGCAGAGCGCCAAGATACCTCAAAGAGCTCAGGGTTATACGGGATAAAGACACCTTTTTTTCCCCCCTCCTTCTTCACCTTACCGGTTTTAGAGGATACCAAACCCTGTATTAAATGCAGAGTTAATCCCTCTATTTTGAAGCAGAGGCAGGCAGCTCAGAGTCACGAACTTGCCTGAATGTGATGACAAGCAGAGAACTCGGCTCTGCGAGCTCCTGTCTCCCGTACGCTCCCTGCTGCTGTCACTTGGACAGCTCAGCACAACCAACTTCAGTGCCAACAGCTTATATAGGATGGCACAGACTTTAGAAATCGCTACTAGAAAAGAAAGCTATTTGCAGGAAGGTGAGACAAAAAATAAAAATCTTGAGTCAACACAAAAGGTAAATGTAGAAATATTAGAAGTACTGCTTTTATAAAGACAAAGCAGAACCTGCTTGTTGCCTGAACCCCATTTATATCTTGTAGCATTGACTCCAAATACTAAGGAAAACTTTGTTCTTATTGTTATAAGAGGAAAGGAAAAATACAAAACCCCAAAAAACAGAGAGAGAGAGAATAAAGGAAGAGTTGCCATGCATGTAACTATGAGGTCTTATCCCACTAACAGGAGTTTTACCAACCACTCCTCAGAAGTTGTCCACCACACATGATCCCCAAGTCACATGCAGAGAAAAGCCTTGCAAGAGTATTTAACCTGTTGAATTCACACACTGGATCTTCAAACTGTGAAAACACAGAAGATGCTTCTTTTGAAAGAAAAAAAAAGAAAAAAGGAAACATGACCTATTCGATATACTGCATTTGGGGTTGCAAAAGCTGCTTCTCATTATTCTATTTTGAAAACAATATAAAGCGTGAACCTTAAGTAACAAAACATCCTTTGCACAGGAAAAATACTGTGGAGTCGATCCAGGCACCTTTCAAAAACAGGTACCAAAACCCCTGCAGGATGTAAAGATCCAATCCTTCCGGGCTGACTCTGAGGCCGCTCTCGTGATGCTGAGGTACAGGGACAGAATTTGACCACATCCAATTCTCTGAAATTAGTTCACATAGGCACTGATACAGATAGTTTTGCCTTTAATGATGAATGATTTTATAATGAAGCAGAAACATATAATGTATTCCATGCAACCAACCTCATTTATTGAAAAGTCCTAATTTTATTGCCTTGTTTAGTAACATGTTTGTTCAACAAACTAATCTTTTTCATGAAGCAAAGCACAACTTTTTCTTATAAATAGTATAAATTATTTTATTTACAGAAACTTGTTACAAAACAAATAGACTATATATTTATTTTTCTTTTAAATATCCAAAGTAATTTTTCTATCCCATGACATTTGTTCATGTACTATACAGCAGCCAACACAGAGTTCAGCTGATCAGATGCTCTTGATTATGTATACAAATTATCAAACTATTCACACATTTTACACAGGAGATTGCTTTTAGAACCAGGCTCAACACCGAGCAAGATGCTTTCAAGGCCTACATTCACATTGACATTATGTAGTGCTCATTTTAAAGTTATCTTTAAAACGTAAAATATCTTGCACAAAAGGTAAAAATGATTATTTTCTGCTGAACAGTGAAACATCCAATAATCTTTCTAAGCCCAATTCCCTCCTCCAGGACAGAATGAGTGAAAGACAAGAGAGAAATTCCTTGGCAAAAGAACTCTTATGGGAAGACAACTGCCTTAGAAATGTCATGTGGAAATCACATCTTTATTTTTTTAATGGTTTTAAGAGGTACTTACTTGTTTTGTTTGTTTGTTTTGTTTTCCTGGAATACGAACTATTTTGAACATTTTCTAAATTATTTCATTTATTAATTAATACCCCCCCCTTCCCAAAATGAAAATGAAGACAGTTAAATAAACTGCTGGTTAAAACCATATTCCAAACCCTTGGCATTATATTAAATATGAGTTATCAATGGGATTGTTCCAAAACAAGGTATTCTAATTAAAAGATTTCATAAAAGTTACCAGCATCATTCGCTTTGTCAACCCATCTCATCCATTTCAGAAAATATATATATATGTATGTGCATATATACACGCACACATACATATATATACGCACACATATATTATATATAGGTGGAAAAAGCAAGCTCCAAAATTTCAACTGAACATTCAAGTCTTTTAAGGAGAAGCTGTCTAAACAGTCCAAGCTTAAAACTAGTTATATCAGGCACTTTCAGTTTTTCCGTTAGTTTTAAACCACATGAGACCCACACAAATGCGCACGCACACACACGCACACAAACACTAAAAAAAGAGAAGCAGTGTGTCACTTAACTAAATGTAGTCTTCTGGGAATCAGGCAACTGATAAGCAATGCCATTATCGACCATGTCGAACCCGACCGCAGGACCCAGGCAATAGTTTGCATGTATCCACTCCCAAGACATGAAAAGGGACACAGCTTTCAAAAAACAGAGGCATCCCTTAAGTTGCAAAGTAGGCATGTTAACTATTGGCTTGGCAGTGAACCACTTCAAATTATAAAAAGGTATTTGCTTTTTTTTTTTAATTAATTAATAAATAAATACTAGATGATCTCAATTGTACCAAAACTGGATATAAGAAAAAAAGACCTGTGCAAAAATACATATTTAAATATGTACAATCAATTAACAAAATATGTCTTCTGAAATAGGGATACTTCAATATTTATAATAGAACAAGAAATTCCAAAATAAAGATACAAAAGTATGTTTTTTTTTTTCTTGTATAATTCTTTGTTCATCATTGCAGCAATTTTTTAGGTTAAGAAAACTGCAGGAGTCATAATGAGAAGTTGGAAAGACTATAAAAACTGTATCTCTTAAATTAATACCAAAAATCTGTCTAGAAACAACCCAGCCACTGCAAATTCCATTTTGCAAGGAAAATTAATTTTAAGCTTCCTTAATTATTTACAGTAAGAACTATGTGACAATAAAAGCTTCAGGAACAATGTTCTGCTTATAACCAAGATCCAAAACATATTATTTAAGCTCAAGGGCAGACAGAATTTATGATGTTCTAACTCTTTACTCCCAATGGCGACACAAGTGACTGCAGACACTGGCTCTGTACGAGCCGCAATCGGGAATTCAGTTTCTAACACGTCTGCATGCTATCGAAGGAGCACAAATTTGCCATTATACTTTCAGATCAACAGAACCTTAAAAAAAAAAAAAGAGAAGAGGAGAGTTCGATCACAAACTCGTTAGCGTTCAATCTTGCCAAATTTTTGTTTCCTTTACCTTTGCGTCTATCAAGAGTCCAATTGCACTTGTGACTGACACTATCCTGAAGTGGAAGCTCTGCCCCAGGGACTTCATCAGAGCGTGGATTTCACTCCAAACGTGCAGGATTTAATACGCTTTGATTTCTCTTCGTGGCATATCGCTTTGGTTCCTTTTACATTAAACCAATTGCAGTTCTAACAATCCTTTCAACAGGGCATATTATTAAATACAAATCCTTTTGTTCCTGAAAAGTTGTCTTTTTTTTTTTTTAAAAGTTTTGCATAATAAGTGTCTCTAGTACGTTGCTTTCTCAATGTGATCTTTTGTATCAATTCAAAGCTAAAGTGTCTGCATAGAGGCTTCTTGTTGGTTTGCTGTATAACAATGATTTCATAGCAAGTTCAGGTTAAACTGAAAGCATTGTTAGGTAAACAACTAAGCAACTGCTACTCAGAGTGGCTTTGGATTCCCTGATGTACTACTTGCCACCAGAACTGGGGAGAAGGCTGGGCTATGCGAACAATTGGACAGGCTCAGATTGTCTCTTCTCAGCAAAAGCTGGTGCCCCTTTAAGGCAGAAAAAAATAGTATCTTCTTCCTTAGGAATTTGTCTTCCTTTACTTCACCCTCTTAATAAAAGTTTAGTCAGTTTTGAGACTTTACCTGATGTTTAAAAACTTAACAAAAATATCCAGACAAATCAAATCATAATACAATAAGCCCTTTAGCTGTATTCACTTTGGAGGTGTTTTGAAGCAAGACAAAATATTTCATAAAAACTGACTGGACTATATAAAACTGTGTAAAGCCCCTTTTATTCATAAAGCCAGGGTAGGCGTGGGATGACTGTGATGCACACATCTGCGCTTTATGGTGAACTCTGCTGTCAAATTGGTGTTTATTCCAGAATTTTGGGGAAAAAAAAAATATATCTTACTGAGTGGTTGAAAGCATAACACGTTAACGATTTAGTTATACAAACAAGGCATAAAGAAACTGACTTCTACTCTTTTTAGAAAATATTTAAATACTTTAAATACTTAGTTTTAAAAAGGCTATTTTTACCAGCTGGAAGGCAAATCCAGCCTAATTGAACCAATTCAGTTGTTATTTTTTTTAAATAACAAAGGCCTATGGTATATAGTATAGGTCAATAAATACGTTCTTTGGGCATATAGTTTTAGAGGTTATTTGCCTTTGTCCGTTTGATGTTTTGGGATTTTTTAAAAAACAAAATTAACTTTCATTTTCTTCTGCAATAAAATCTTATTCAAAAGAATAGAAAATACGTTTTGTATCATGCATGTACGACATTTTTATACTTGTTTTCTGAGCGGCGGCCTCAAACAAGTTTTTCCTGGTTTTTGTTGGGTTTTTTTTGTTTGGGTGTTGTGTTTGTTTTGTTTTGGTTTTTTTTTTGTTTTTTTTTTTTTTTTTTTTTTTTTTTTTTTTTTAAACTCCTGATAGCTTCTTATCCCAAATTACTTGCAAAAGGCTGGGCAAAACACAGACTATTTTTTGAATTGTGCTATTTTTATATTCCATTAAAGGAACATTGCTATAAAAACACTAAAGCCATATTCCCTTCTTGAGGGCTTCTTTCCATTGTGCCTCACACATTTTTTCCCCCTTGTCACGGGGTCCTCTCCATTGAGGGTGTCCGTCTGGTTAGCTATCACCTACAAAAGACACCATCAGTATAAAAATAAGTCCACAGTAACGTTTATTTCCCCCCAGAAAACATTCGTTTGCCCAGCTAATCTATGTCAAATAGTGGCAAGATGAAGTACTCCTGTAAGTAAAATCTCACAGATTTGTAGCAAACAGTCCAGACCACCGTTAACACTGATAAGAGCAATTATGTGGCTGAACTTCATCCAGTGTCCATTTCTAGTATATACGCTGCTACAGACATGGCTTCAGGGAAATTCCTTGTTTAAGTGACAGTCCAGTAGATTTCCACACCTGAGGACCATGGGAAGTTGGGAAAACTCAAGGCATCTTGGAGTCCAGAAATCCAGATGGAGGTTTTGCTTGTAGTGAAAATTGTCCAGTTCGTTTCTCACCATGGTGCATTCAGCTATCAGGGACGTGCCTTTGGCTTTTGGGCAAACAAAAGAAAGAGAAGGATAAGTAACCCAGGCTGTTAGAGCATACGCCCTTAAAAGATATTTTCTGGATAACGACAGCATATTTTGGGGAGAATCAGTAGGCACAATGTGACCACACTAACACGCAGTCGGCTTCTCCGAGACTTGGCAATTTTCAAGCTAAAGCTCTTTAAAGTTATAATGGTTTCAGACATTATTTCCTTCCTTCATTCACTCAAATTATATTTCTCCTTTATTTATATTGCACAGTTGAAATAGTAACTATTAGATAAGTCAAAAAAATAAATTCAGCCATCTGAATGCTTGTATTTGTTACAGTAAACACAACATAATGGTGAAAAATCTTCCTCTATGGCTGAAACTGAAAATGAAGAAACCATTCTGAAAAAGCTCTTCCTGACCTCCTAGCTCTCCAGGTACACAGATTTCAGGTTATTAGCACCAGAGGAAACAAAAAGTTTCTTGGGTTTTCAATCTCAAAATATTCTAGTTCTAAAGATACTCTCTAAAATTCCACCTTCTATACTCTCCTTGAGCTGCATCAAATTATTTTTACCCCTCCATGTGATCCTCCAAGTCAGTTTGAAGAGTATTATTAAGAAGTCTGAGCTACTGGTTTCTAAATTATCTCTCATCCTAACTTATCAAGAATTTTCTCTCCCAAGACACTATTTTTCCAGTGCAATTTGTTAAAAAAAAAAACACAACACACACAAACCGCCCCCCCCAAAACTCCAAACTGATTTTTAACATGGGATGTTACATATTCATGAGATCTTCTTCCTTTATAGTAAATCCATTTGCTTTACCTACTAAAAGGTTTCTATCTTATTTATAATGTTTAATCTCGTTATTACTAAGAAGTTAGTCAATGACACCTTGGGATAATAGGCTTATTTTATCACAGTTCTGTTATCAGAATCATTATGTTCCACCTTGTAGAATGTTTATTACTGACAGAAACAAGAAGTCAGGCTGAGACAGGCAGCTCAGTTCCATGGCTGGCTGGCAAGATTTACTTCTAAAATTAATTTTTTTAAAATGTGAGGATTGAGTTTCATCTGAGAGCAATTCACAGGCAACATCTAAGGAACTTCGAATGTCATATTTAAGGTTACTTAAAAAAAAAAAGCTACATTTTATGAGAGCGCTCATAAAAATCTTGTGTAAATCACTATAAAAACACTCAAAACGAGTAGCCGACAAAGAAGAGAACTATCTTTTACTTGAATAGGATCTGGAATTGGCCAGCTAATAATGAAGAGAACACACTTAATATAAGCATGTGAAGAGACATGTTCATATTGGCTTAGTTTGAGACAAAATTTCATACCTGATGAAACAGAGAATTGTTCATCAGTCCTTGAGTCCCTGGAATTGCACCAGTGTGTTTTGCATGAACATTGTTCACCGATGTCAATTTGGCAACTTTATTTGATTTGCTGCTGCTGCTGCTGCTGTTTATGTTGCCAGTGCCAGGTGAGCACTTTCTTTTCTTTCCTATTAATTTGTCAAGGGAAGTATGCGAATGTGAAAAACTGCTGTGTGAATTTACAGTCAGCTCGCTGGACTGATGAACAAACGGCCCTAAGGAGAGCGTGGAGTCGCTGCTGTTCATCATCACACTCATTCTCTTTATCGATTCTGCAGGGCTTCCAGTCGGAGGACCCCTCCCTGATTGGTCATGTTTGAGGCTAACAGAGTTAGCTTTGCTAGTCATACAGTTGAGGCCAACGCTGTGGGACGAAGCTGTCACCGACGGATGATAGGAGGTCCCAGAGTTTCCAGAGTTAACCACACAGTTTTTCCTAAAGGACTCTGTGGAATGAGAAGGTGCTAGCAGTGCGGAACTGTTTTTACGCTTCTTTCCTGAGCCGCTGCTGCTACTGACGCTGCCGGTACTGTTACAGGTGCCACTGCCAGAAGAAGATTCCTTAGGTTTAAAAGATTTGCTGGATTTCATTTTCTGAGGTTTGCTGGGCATAGGTGAAGGTACAGAGGAAAGCACTGTAGGTGTTGAAGGGGATGAAGACACTTGTCTTGATTGCATACTGCAGACAGGATCCACTGCACCCAAAGTAGCAGGATTGGCATTTAGTGTCGTTCCATGTGATGGTACCGATTTATTATTCAGAGACACACAGGAAGGAGATACCAATGCTGGCGATGACATAACCGTGGTGGGTAAGAGGAAACCTGCTGCACTGACACCATACTGTGAAGCAGGCACCGAGTTTGTCCGATGTGGTGCACGAACTGATGCTGTGTTACTAGATGCTGGAGGAATTTTCCTGCAGGTGAACAGAAGAAAAAACAAACAAAAACCTACGTAGCTACCATTCTTTGGAATAATACCCAGTCTAATGATGCTACGTTAAAGTGATTGTATCTTGAGGCTGACTAATGCCACTAAAATATTTTATTAAATTAACAGTTAATTATTGTAAAAAATGTAAAGCATAGACTATAAACCGTTGGTCTGACTAATCTGAATACAAGATTATTGCTCTTTAACTAGAATCACAGGCTTCATGTGTTTCTACAAATACCAAGAATAAGAACTCTTTCACTTCTACTCACTTCCACATCTGTGAATTAAGATGCTTCTCCAACATGAAGTCAAGTGCACATCGAATATGGTTCCACCGCTTGTCAAACACGTAATAACCTCTTCCAATCTGCCGACTACCAAATGTGCAAAACTGAAAAAGACAGATTTTTATTGGTGTTTTCTACTTTCAGGATCAACTGTCTGAATAACAATGTACTTGTTTATAAATATTGCTAAATGAATATGCTTTTAGATGTTTAAATCAAGGATAAAAAACATAAATCAGAATTCTTCTTTCTATGGTATAACAACTATTTTAAATTTTTGGCCTTGGTATATTGCGATAATTTTCTTCCCATCTGATACTCCCATACTTATGGCCAATAGCAGCAGTTAATTTGAATCCTTCTGATTAAACAGGGAAGGACAGCGTGTGTTTATGTGTATGTATAAAACATTTATATATATAT
>NW_009597400.1:0-39706 GCF_000690535.1 Cariama cristata
CCGATAAATAACACAGAAGGACTAGGGACAACTGACATGGAGAAAGCTGAGGTACTCAGCAACTTTTTTGTATGTTTTCAATGGTAATCTCTCTTCTCACACTTCTGAAGTCCCGTAATCTCAAGTCAGGGACTGGGGGAATGAGGTCCCTCCCACTGTAACTGAAGGTCAGGTTCGAGACCACATGAGGAACCTGAACATACAGAAATCCATGGGACCTGATGAGATGTGTCCCAAGATCCTGAGGGAACTGGCAGATGTAGTTGCTAAGCTACTCTCTCCGTGTTATTTGAAAAGCCATGGCAGTCAGGTGAAGTCTCCAGTGACTGAAAAAAGGGAAACATCACTTGTCTTTTGACCCTTTTGATGTCCTTATATTGAGAGACTTTTAAGCTTATTTTGATATGAAGCTTCTCTTTTCTGATGGGTTTCTACATGGAAGAGAAGGACTGTGGTAAAATATTAACTTACACTTTTTAAATTCTTACACAAAGAAATTTCAAGACAGTGCAGTCTCTTCAGGGTGCAGTTTTTAGGCAGTGCAAAATAAATATGTAGATTCAGAAATGAGAAAATACTGCTGTGGCATTTTAAAATTTATTGTCTTAGCAAAGTTATGAGGGAAGAAAAACATGCCTCTTGTTCTGAATGTGCATGCTGTAGTTTGGTCAGGCAAAATGTTCTGTAACACATCACCTTCTGGATTGATTCTTCTCTCTGGAGACTGGTATTATGAGCTAGAGAAAGTCAGCACACAAGAAGCATTTGTATACAAGATAGCTTAAAATTTTAGTGGAAGATTTAGCATCTGTGGAACACCAGCAGGTAGCTAGTTTTAATTTAGAGAGCTTTAAATTTTCAGTTACTCTCAGTATTTCAGATAGAATATATAACATCCAGATAAAAATGCAACTACTGCTTTCTTTATTCTTTCAAATATATCATTATATCATCATTTTTGTACAGCAACAGAACATGGCATAGTACTGAAGTAGAGGATGAAATAGATTTTGAAAAGTATCTTTTAATTCAATTCTATGCATTATTCTGTGTGGACTAGTGTCCTAACCCAAATGCAGTAATTATAGAAAGCCTTGGGATTCTTAACTGAGCCTGTGCTACCACAGCCATGAACTGATGTTTTCTTGCACACATGTATTGAGAATACGGAGTCGTTTTTTGACAATTTAAATTGAAGATAAAAAAATGCTGATATTTCCATACACTTGCATATAGCAAGGAAAAGAGAGAGCTTTCTAAAAATACAGATGCTAAAGGTGATCATTTACACATGTATAGTAAAAAAAAAAAAGAATTCCTAAAGGGGTAATATTAAGCCTTGTCAGTGATACTGGTAACCTAGTTAACCACGAATTGTGTTAAAATGCAGTAATGTAAAATTATGTTTAGCTCCTTATATACTGACAGGCCTGGAAATGTTGGCAATAAATAGCAGCTTTAAGGTTAGATTGCAATATCTTCTATTTGCTCTGCAGACTGTTAAACTCTATTAGATGTCTTTGACCAAAAAAGGATATAAAAGGACAGATGTACTAATTTTGTGCTTCGCTTACACATTGGAAAAGAACTAGACACTTTTTTTTTTACTCCCCTGAGAAGATCTAAACAGTCACTGATGTTAGTAAACAAATACAAGACAGTCATAAGGATGCTTCACAGTTTTCTGGTCTAGAATTGATATGGAAGTAATTTTTTTTTAAAAAAAAAAAAGGAAATTGTTAATATTAAAATTTGTTTGCCAAATTATGTGGGCTCTGGTTTGTTTCTGTTACAGACAAAAGTGGCTGTGAGGAAATAGATATTATGGGGTTTTAAAAGCCCTTTTTAAAGCTTTTACTCTTTCCATTTGTGAGAACTTTTACTTTGGTTCTCTGTTTCATTTATTAGGTTGTCTATTAGGTTCTCATTTCTCTCAGCCTCTCTGCTGAAGTTTTATACGACTTCTCAGATTTATAAGATTCTCAGATTTCTATGTAGAGTAAAGGTCCTTTTTCATGTGAACATCTCAAATGAAAACTCTTTAGTCTCCTGTGGCACTCAATTAATTTCCTGATTTTCCAACGAGATAGAAGTCTTAAGATAACCACTGCTACTACAAACACGCATTTCTACTTTTTTTACTACTGTTTTTACTACTGTTAAAAAACATAAATCTGCCTCACTTAATAAGATGAAAAAGTGGGCATGTCAGGCTCAGCTCAGTGATGCTATTTCAACAGTAAGTTAAAATAGCACATGGTGCTTCATGTGCACTCTGGGCTTCCAAATCAGCAGCTCTAGGGTGTGTACATCTATTGTGTTGCATGGCGCTACTGTTTCTGAGTGGCCCATGATATGGAGCCCTGGCACACAGCTTGAAGGTCTGTATGCCTGTACCAAAGACCTTCAATCCTCCCTCTTAGTTTCAGACTATGTACCTTAAATTTATCATGTGCGTTTGCCTTCAATTAATGGATTCTGCAGGGAAGATAACTCTGAGTAATGCATCTCAGAGCTGAGTGGTTTGAGGGATGTGTGAATGCCTGCAAATTTATTTCTCAGGTTTCTCTGTATAATGGTCTATATAAGTCAGTACAGGTATAGTATCAAAGTCTTTCTCTTGGAGAAAGTGAGAACAAAATCAAGGAGACTAATAGAACATAAAGTGCTTGCTTATATTGCTGAGAGACCTATCTGTGTTGCTTTCCCTCTCTCAAGTATATGCAGACGTATGTTACATGATCTGACCTGCACTTTCTGGGACACAGAATTTGCCATCCTCTGCAAGTGAGTAAGCTAGAAGAAAAGATCATGCTCTTAGTCATGTATTAACAAGCTGTCAGTCCTTCTTATCACACCTAATTAAGCAAGATAGGAAGTAAGAACGACTAAGTCTTAAAGCCTCAGCACGTTCCCTGGACTAATCTTAAGGCAATATAGCTTTGTACTTGGACAAAGTACCTTGCAGGTGACTGATTAAAATAATAATAATTAAAAAAAAATAATGTGAGCTGAACTTTGGATTGAAAATGCTTTATCTAATCTGAAATTAAAAGTTTGGCTTGATTTTTTTTTTCCAGAGGAGAAAATCCATGATGTTTCATTAACATCTTTTTTTTTCAGCCTTTTATGGGCCTCTTCCCAGCTAAGACCCTTGAACCATTTTGCATTAACATTTTCATGAACTATGGACCATCTTCCTAAATTCTTCTCTACAAAAGACATTTTCTGAAACACTTGTAGTTACAGTTCAGCCTGAGACAGGAGGAGCTGTTGTATTAATATATTTTGACAAAATATTTACTGGTGAAAATCTTAAGAAATGGTAAATTTGGACTGTCAGAGAGAGGTGAAAAAGAAGAAATTGGAATCTGTGTGCCTTGTTCTGGTCTCCTTGACACAGCATAACAACTCAAGCTATTCCTTAAAGAATTCCAGAGTTGCTTGTCCTTCCTTTGTAGCTCTTTTCATAATAACAGAATTGAGCAAAGGCACCACCTTATATCTGGAAATAACCAGCAGTTGTAATTACTGTTTCTCACAGTATGACAAAATCAGCTGACAAAACTCTCCAAAATTACACATCACCAAAAAAAAAAAAAGTGAAGTCCATGCAGTTTTTCTCAATTGCGTCTGTTGATATGACTGCTTTAAAATAGTCCGAAGTGCCACCTGCTGCTACTTACAAGAATCCCTCTCTCTCTCTCACCCCTGGGTAAAAGGGACTCAGGATGAAGCGCTAGCATCTGTGTTTCTAGCAAAACAGTAAACTCAGTCTTCAGTTCATACTAAAGTTAAGTAGTGTAGTTCACTGGTTGGATTTGCCTTTGTTAGAAATTTAGCCACACACATGTAGATTTTCCTTTGCTTCTATTAGCATCCAATTTGCTGAAAAGAGTTTTACAATGTACATATTAACAGAAATCGAAAAACTTACCATGTTACCACCAGGCTATTCTTCAGAGAGGTTATTTTTGGATAGCAGTAGATGAGACAGACTGAGAAACAGAAATAACCCAAGAAACGTTCTTTGTAGTCTTCTATGAAGGCATCTGAGAACAAGAGGGAATGGTAAGTACAAGAAAAAAGAAAAAATGCACTGTACAGACACACAGCAAATTTTGAAAGATTAGATTCTACTACAGTACTTTCAGCACCTCCAAAGGAAGAGGACTATAACTTTTTGTCTTGAGCAACTCTTACTGACTTTTGTTAAGCCTGTAGTAAACCATTATCCTAAATTTACAATGATAAACTCAAAATACTTCTCTAGGAAGGAAAATCACTTATCAGACAAGTCTAGGGGAAAATCCAGCCAGTCAGCTAAAATAATTTCAATGAGATGCCCATGGAATTAATCTTGCAGTGAAAGAATAACAGTATTGAGTACCTAAGCACAGCTGCTCAGCTTCTCTATTGCTGCTGGTTCTGTTTTATTCATGGTAATTCCTCCACCTGCTGCCATCTCATCCGTGATCTTACTGGAATCTTTTCTAAGAGCACAGCCACAAAATTCTAGCCGTACAAGCAGATAAAATGTTTGCCTACATACTCTGCAGTAATAGCTTGGTTAGGTGAGTTCCTTTTCTTTTGGTGCCTTTTCATTTTCAATAGACAGACTACTTAGTATTGTTGGTTGAACTTATACATAATAGTTGTATTCCCCTTTCCCTAGTGAAAATTTCCCTACTGAAAAATAAGCTTTTCAGTGCCATAAACAGTAAAAATTTATGTCAATTTTACTTAGCCTCAGTCAGAAGATAGGACTGATTTTAAGGGTTCAGTATAGGTATAAGAGTGTCTACCTGTAATAACTTGCTATTTTAATAGCAAATGAATGAGTTTTATAACTGAAAAGCAGAACATATGTTTTGCTGAACATATGATAACTTCATATATGTCAACTGCATACCATAAGAAAAAACAAGTTTGTTGATAAAGGACTACATTTAGTACAAATGAGTTAGCTGTTTTTAAGATGCAACAGTATTATTGGTAGGATTAAGTTCAGAAAGGATTTTGAGAAGGCAGTTTTCAGCTCAGTGAAGATGAAGATGTCACCTGCACCTGTTAAATGTTGCATCTCTCTATTAAGTGAGCACTGTGCTCCTTGGTCACTCACTCACATGCAAAGCAAAACTAAGGGCAAGGAAAAGAAATACAAAGGGACTTAGCAATATTGGGAGCCAGGAAAGAGTAACACAATGAGACTGAACTTTGAAAATGTCAAGCTTGCAAGGAAGAATTATTTCAAAACTTCAGAGATTCAGTGTTGACGTGGGAGACATGAAAGAAAAGTAGAACTCGTAAAAGGCAAAAAATTAAATCTGCATCAGTAAGGCAGTGTGCCAGATGTAAGAAAAAGTGCCAATATAGTTTTTATGTTGCATATGTTAAAGTCATATCATGACAGAAGACAGAAATAATGCCAGGTTACACCACTGTTGTGCGACCAACCTGGAAAATCAGATTTGACTTTAAGGATGTAAGAAGGTGTCAGAATTAACAAAAAGCACCACATGTGTAAAGTGAAGTTGATAGAGCTCTGCCAGAGCAAGAACTTCAAATTCTCTTCATTCAGGTGAATAACACTTTGAAAAGATGTTGTTAGTCATTTGTGTAAAGTTGAAAAAGTAATTAATAAAATCTCTACTGTTTCCATATGTCTATCCATCTTCTATTTTTGGGCAATCTGCAAGGCCTCCTGTGTTGAGCTGACCTTGGCAGGATGTCAGGTGCCCACCAAGCTGCTTTATCATTCCCTCTTCTCAACTGAACAGGGGAGAGAAAATATGACAAAAAGCTTGTGGTCTGAGATAAGGACAGGGAGATCACTCGCCAATTACTGTCATGGGCAGAACAGACTCGACTCTGGGAAATTAATTTGTTACTAATTAACAAAGGAGTAGGATAATAAGAAATAACAACAAATCTAAAACCACCTTCCCATCACCATTCCCTTCTTCTCAAGCTCAGCTTAACTCATAATTTCTATACCTCCTACACCTGAGCAGTGCAGGGGGATAGGCAAAGGGGGTTATGGTCAGTTCATCACATGTTGTCTCTGTTGCTTGTTCTTCCTCATGTTCTTTCCCTGCTCCAGCATGGAGTCCCACCCACAGGAGACAGTCCTCTATGAACTTCTCCAAGTGGATTCTTCCTATGGTTGCAGTTCATTAACTGCTCCAGTAGGAGTCCTTTCCACAGGGTGCAGTCCTTCAGGGATATACTGCTCCGGCATGGATCACAAGTCCTGCCAGAAAACTTGCTCCAGCGTGGGCTTCTCTCCATGGGGCAGCTGTGAAGGGGCTGCCAAGGGAAGGTGAGCGCCAGCAACAGCTTTCATTCAGCCTTGGCCAGTGGCAGGTTCATCTTGGAACTGACTGGAATGGGTTCTATTGGACATAGAATCATAGAATTGTTATGGTTGGAAGAGACCTCAAAGATCATCAAGTCCAACCTTCTACCCAACGCCACCATGCCTACTAAATCCACTAAACCATGACTCGAAGCACCACGTCTAAACGGTTTTTGAACACCTCCAGGGATGGTGAGTCCACCACCTCCCTGGGGAGCCTGTTCCAATGCTTAACTACTCTTACAGTGAAGAAGTTCTTCCTAATATCCAACCTGAACCTCCCCTGGCACAACTTGAGACCATTTCCTCTTGTCCTGTTGCTAGTTACCGGGGAGAAAAGACTGACCATCACCTCACCACGAGCTCCTTTCAGGTAGTTGGTTCAACAAAGGCAAGCATAGGGTCCTACACCTTGGGAGGATTAACCTCGTGTACCAGTACAAGCTGGGGATTGAACTGATGGAAAACAGCTCTGTGGAGAAGGACCTGGGAGTCCCGGTGGACAACAAGTTGACCATGAGCCAGCAATGTGCCCTCGTGGACAAGGTTCCCAGTGATATCTTGGGGTGCATTAAGAAGAGTGTGACCAGCAAGTTGAGGGAGGTTCTCCTCCCTCTCTGCTCTGCCCTGATGAGGCCACATCTGGAGTGCTGTGTCCAGTTCTGGGCTTCCCTGTTCAAGCAAGACAAGGAACTACTGGAGAGAGCCCAGTGGAGAACAACAAAGATGATGAGGGGACTGGAGCATCTCTCTTATGAGGAAAGGCTGAGGGAATTGGGTCTGTTCAGCTTGGAGAAGAATGGGAGGGGAGCTGATCTATGCTTATAAATACCTTAAGGGTAGATGTCAAAAGGATGAGGCCAGACCCTTTTCAGTGGTGCCCAGCGACAGGTTAAGGAGCAACAGGCACAAACTGAAATTCAGGAAGTTCCATCTGACTATGAGGAAGAACTTCTGTACTTTGAGTGTGGCAGAGTACTGACACAGGCTGCCCAGAGAGGCTGGGGAGGCTCCTTCTCTGGAGATATTCAAAACCCTGTGCATTTTGCTGCTGCAAAACAGGTAAACATGCTTTGATACGGGGTTTGGACTAGATGATCTCCAGAGGTCCCTTTCAACCCTGATGGTTCTGTGATATTGTGAATGTATAGCTCTGTGATTACCATTTAATTATGTGTTGTTCAAAAAAATCAATAAACAATTTTGAATCTGATTTAAGTTAAACTACATAAGCAGAGCAATTTTTTTCTTGTACCATTCTGTAACTTTCATATCATGTATGCTTATGTGGCTGACATGCGCACCAATTATATTCCGGTAGCATTCTGGAAAGCTCAGTGAGAGATCATTTACTTTATTTCCTGGCACTTCTGGTTTTATAGTATGACCATAACTTCTGTCTCCGGTTTCATTTCTTCAGTGTAAAGCAGGGATGACAAGCATATTCTCAAGTTCCCTGCAATTAGTTTGCAGAATTTACTACTGAACTACTCTGTGTTGGGGAAAAATATTCCAAAAATTCATATTTTGTTTAAAGAATACGTATTTATAGTTGCAATAAAGTCTTCAAAGCACTAGAAGTAAACAGGGGGATGCAATAATATTTGGAGACAGACAGCAGAGGTGTTCTACTTTCAGACCAAATAGGATGAAGTGTTTCAAAAATGGTTTTGTGACCCTCCCTTGTAGAAAGAACTGTTTGCAACCATTCACCACCACTCACCTGCACTCTGCTTGATGCAGATCTGAGTGCCTTTCTGGGTGACAGCATGAAGGGGATGGATTTGGGCTGTTCAGGAGAAACTGTTCAAAAGACATTTTCCTTTCTCCAGGTGCAGAAAGCGAGCTTGATATGACTCTTCCACAAGCCAGAAGCGGCCCCATTCTTTCTGTTAGGATGTAGACTTCAACTTAGTTATTTTATAACTGTGTTCGACTTGTAATGTTTTTATTGCTTCAAACTGTTGTACCAGCAAAACCAGTCCTGTCATACCATACCATCAAAACCACCAGCTTCATAGAATCACAGAATCATAGAAGGCTCTGGGTTGGAAAGTACCTTTAAGGGTCATCTAGTCCAACCTCCCTGCAATAAGCAGGGACATCTTCAACTCGATCAGGTGGCTCAGAGTTCCATCCAGCCTGTCCTTGAATGTTTCCAGGGATGGGACATCTACCACCTCCCTGGGCAACCTATTCCAGTGCCTCACCACCCTCATTGTGAAAAATTTCTTTCTTTTGTCTAGTCTGAATCTACCTTCTGTAGTTTAAAACCATTACCCCTTGTCCTGTCAAAACAGGCCTTGCTAAAAAGGTTGTCCCCGTCTTTTTTATAAATCCCCTCTACGTACAGAAAGGCCACAATAAGATCTCCCCCGAGTCTTCTCTTATCCAGGCTGAACAACCCCAACTCTCTCAGCCTTTCCTCATAGGAGAGGTGTTTCATCCCTCTGATCATCTTCATGGCCCTCCTCTGTACTCGTTCCAACAGGTCCATGTCTTTGTTGTGCAGACAACCCCAGAGCTGAAGGCAGTACTGCAGGGAGGGTCTCACCAGAGCAGAGCAGAGGAGGAAAATCACCTCCCTCCACCTGCTGGCCATGCTTCTTTTGATGCAGCCCAGGATACAGTTGGCCTTCAATCACACATTGACGGCTCGTGTCCAGCTTTTCATCTACTGGTACCCTCAAGTCCTTTTCCAAGGGGGTGTTCTCAATCACATCATCCCCCAGCCTGAGGTTGCCCCAACCCAGGTGCAGGACCTTGCACTTGACCTTGTTGAATCTCATGAGGTTCACGCAAGCCCACTTCTCAAACTTGTCCAGGTCCCTCTGGATGGTATCCCATCCTTCAGATGTGTCAACTGTACCACTCAGCTTGGTATCATCTGCACACTTGCTGAGGGCGTACTCAATCCTGCAGTCTATGTCATTGATGAAGATACTGAACAACATTGGTCCGAATACAGACCCCTGAAGGACACCAATTGTCACTGATCTCCATCTGGACATTGAGCCATTGACCACTACCCTCTGAATGCGACCATCCAACCACTTGGTTATCCAGCGAACAGTCCACCTATCAAATCCATATGTCTCCAGTTCAGAGAGAAGGATGTTGTGGGAGATCCTGTCAAAGGCCTTAGAGAAGTCCAGATAGATGACATCCATAGCTCTCCTCTTGTCCACTGATGCTGTCACTCCATCATAGAAGGCCACTAGGTTGATCAGGCGGGACTTGCCCTTGGTGAAGTCATGCTGGCTGTCGCAAAGCACCTCCCTGTCCTCCATGTGCCTTAGCATAGCTTCTGGGAGGATCTGTTCCATGATCTTCCCGGACAGAGAGAGGAGGCTGACGGGTTGGTAGTTCCCAGGGTCCCCTTTTCTACCCTTTTTAAAAATGGGTGCAATGTTTCCCTTTTTCCAGTCACCAGGGACTTCACCTGACTGCTGTGACTTTTCAAGTATCATGGACAGTGGCTTGGCAACTACAACAGCAAATTCCCTCAGGACTCTGGGATGCATCTTGTCATGTCGTATAGTCTTACATATTTTTCAGGTTCATCGATCTTCACTTACAGTGGGAGGAACTTTGCTCCCCTGGTCCCCATCATGTGGTCCATTGACTTGGGAAGTGTGAGGAGCGAGGTTGCCAGTGGAGACTGAAGCGAAAATGTTAAGTACCTCAACCTTCTCCTTGTCTGTTGTTACCAGCTTCCCAGTTTTGCTCATCAGAGGAGGTATGCTTTCTTTAACCTTTCTTTTCTGGTTGACATACCTAAAGAAGCCCTTCTTATTACTCTTTACCTCCCTCGCCAAGTTCAGCTCCAGCCAAGCCTTGGGCTTCCTGACCGCATCCCTACACAACTGTGCAGTGTCCCTGTACTCTTCCCAGGATACCAGTCCCTGCTCCCACTGCCTATGCATTTCCTTCTTGCTCTTTAGTTTGACAAGCAGGTCATGACTCAGCCATGCCGGTCTCTTCCCTTCCTTGCCTGAGTTCTTACACTTGGGGATGGAGAGCTCTTGTGCTCGATGGAAAGCATTCTTCAAGATCTGCTATCTCTGTTCTGCTCCCTTGTCCCTCAGGGCGGTTTCCCAGGGGGTGCTTTTGACTAACTCCTTGAAGAGCTGGAATTTTGCTTTCCTGAAATTCAGAGTCTTGACTACAGTCCTCACCTGACCCTTATCCCTCAGGATTGTGAACTCCACCAGTGCATGATCACTGCAGTCCAGGCTGCCTCCAATCTTGACATCACTGATGAGCTCACTTGCATTGGTGTCCATCAGGTTCAGTATCACATCCCCTCTTGTAGGGCTGTCTATTACCTGACCGAAGAAGTTATCTTCCATGCACTTCAGGAGTCTCCTGGATTGCCTACAGCTTGCTGTGCTACTTTCCCAGCAGATGTTGGGGTGGTTGAAATCACCCAGCAGGACAAGAGCTTGCGAGCACAAAGCTTGATGTAGCTGGAGGAAGAAGGCTTCATCAATAGGTTTCCCTTGATCAGACAGCTTGTAGTAGACACCAACCACAAGGTTCCCTTTGTTGCCTCAGTCTCTAATTCTTACCCATGAGCTTTCGACCTGATCGTGGCTGTTCTTCAGAGACACCTCTTCACAATCTATCCATTTCTTGATGTAGAGGACAATACCTCCACCTCTCCTTCCTCACCTGATCCTTCTAAACAACCTGTAGCCATTGATAGCTGCACTCCAGTCATGGGACTTGTCCCATCAAGTTTCAGTAATGGCAACTAGGTCATAACTTTCTAGCAGCATGACAGCTTCCAGCTCCGCCTGTTTGTTGCCCATGCTGTGTGCATTGGTGTAGAGGCACTTCAGCTGGGCTGTTGACTGTGTCACCTTCTTGGAGGAACATCCCTTAGTTCTCTTGAGGAATTTCATCAATGCTTCCGTTTTGACTCCTATTACCTCAGAAGCCCCCTGCTCATCCCCATAAGACTTCGATTGCGTTGCAGTGTCTCCAGCATGCCTGGATCACTTCAACCTGGATCACTTGATGGGGAGTTCCTCAACTAACCAGGGACTTAATGAATAAGTGCCTTTAGTGCAGATACAGATACAACCCTCATATCCAGCTACACCAAGACTGTAACTACGGCACAAACCTGAATTTCACCCTGTTAACACACTTATAACATTAATTCCCTAGCTCCTGTCATACAATTCCTGTCCCAGATGTTGGGTACCTCTGTGTCTCTGGTTGTGTTGCTTCACAGGAGTGACTAAGTTTGTGGCCATGACAGGTCCTGTGGTTCAGGAACAGGAGAAAGTGTGTCATTAAAAAGAGGAATAACTTATCTGAAACAGATGATTCTACTGAATCATCATGTATCTGAAGATACAAACTATGATGTCCCCAAATACTTTTGGCTCTGGAAGCTTGCAGAGATTTCTGCATAAACAGTGGCCTGCATGGATACTCCCTGGATTTTGTTCTATGTATCTTCAGCTAGACAAGAATAAACCAACTAAACTTAATTCCACAGGCTGTTTAGTTCATATTGACTTTGTCTAAATCACTTGTTACTTTTTTGTTCATCATTAAGTCATATGATATATTACAGTAAAAAAAAAATAATTCCAGAAGTCTCATTAAAAATATATCTTGTAAACTGACTTTGTCTTGCCTAGGCGCAGCTCCACTTGTTTCATAATCATTCATATCTCAGTTTTTGGTGCAGAGGACACTCTATTGGACATTTTAGCACTTGCGTTTTAAAGATGTTTGAAAGACAAGTGACATTAATGTATGACAGAACGTTCTGCGCTGTGCTACCGAAATTCCAACCTCCACCTGACCCACCAACCTCCTGCAGCCACATTTGTCAGGGCGCTTTTTCTGCTGAAAGACACAAGGGTTGCAATCCACGGTAAATACAAGGATAGGAACCCTTAAAAGGTTTAAATATCTTATGGCAAACATAAACTTGCATCTGGCTGATAAAAATGGCCACTGTGGTCTGTGCTGGCATACGACTTCTTGTTTCAATCTGCTGCAGTGCTTTTTTTATTTTGGCTTTGACGGTTAAGCATGAAAAGAAAAAATGCAAATTCTTAATTTAATTTTCCATTGAATTTGGGTCCTTGAATGAATACAAGGAGATGTTAACGTAAGACTCCTTGGAGTCTTGGTACATCCCTAAAAACAGGGCTAATAGTTTAATGGCAACTGTTTTTAACCGTGTTTTTCAGAACAGGGAGCATGGGAGAATGTGTTCAAGGGCAAGAGTCATTTTCAGGCCATTCAGAAGGAGCCCTCTAGAGTGATGTACTTTTTCTGGGAACAGGTCTGCTTGCTCTAAACTACTACAGGGTGGTGATTGCTGTAATTTACCTGCAGAATCAAGGGAACAGTAAAGGAGACACAAAATTAAGCTGAGCTGCCTTTAACACAGTAAGCAGTCAGCAGATTTGCCTTTTGTTTCCTTATTTTCCCATGAATTCTGTGATTACTGGGAGCATAAGTGTCTTCTATGATAATTTAAAATGAATAAATAAAAGAGGTTATATATTCTGTGTTGAATGTATCTTTCTTTTTTCTTCAGAAGTGGGTAAATAGAGACCAGTTGATTGCATCAGTTATTTTTATGAAAATAGACTGTTTTTCAAATGAATCACTTCAGTGAAGTGTAAGAAGTGGTGTTAGAAGATTGTTGAGGTTTATTTCTAATTAAGGCCACTGAGAATGGTGTTATTTTATTTATTACTAAGTTGAATTAATATTTCATATTTAACTGCAGGTGTCTATTTCAATGATTTAGCGTGTTTTAACCATTAAAAGATATAAAATGGAAATCCATTCTTCTCAAACACATACAACAGCATTATTTTTTTTTGCCAAAAATCTGTTTCCTGCACAACAAGAACATATATACAGTGCTTTTCATAACTAGTCAAGATGAAATGAAATTCCAAACATATCTTTTAAAAAATTGTCTTATTGCATAATTTTTAACAATTTTTTATTCAGAATCATTGAGAGATGCAGAGTTTCTCTCCAACCTGGGAATCTAAAGATGAAAAGGATAAATTAAGGCAGCAATATTTAAGGGTAATTTAAAATTTAGGGGAGTTAATCAAATTCTTTAAAGTCAATTTCAAGAGTTTTTATGCTGTAAATAATATATTTTTGGTTATGCTGGGCCCTAGATGGTGTTATCCTAGGAAGTAAAAGGCAGAAGAAACTGAGGAGTGCCTTGGACTGGAGAAATGCTTCTCTCTAAAGTATTTCTCAGAGAACTTCTGTCCTTGCGTGACACAAGTAGGATCTGGGCAGTTTTGCTTTTCCTATACACATGATACTGATCTCTTTCTCCCACTCTGGCTCTTGCTCATGTGTGACACTTTCTCTTCACTCGTCCTTCATTTCCTCCTCTTTAGCCCATAGCATGCCATAGTGGGATGCACACCTAAGAAAATATTTCTTATTTAGGTTAATGGTTTATATACACAATCCAGTTCTGTGTGGTATTTTTAAACTTTGATTGTTTCATCTCTTTGTGTTTTTCTGTAGAAATCTTAAGAGGGGCTTTTTTTTTCAGGTTTGTCTTGGAGTTGCCAGTGTGAACCCCACACAGCAACTAGAGCTCTGCTGTGAATGCTCTGCTTTCTGTTTTTGAATGATTAGCCATTCTCTTTTTGAAACATTGAAGGGATGAGGCCTTTGATCATGATTGCCTTTTGGCTAGGCTTCCAGACTTTGGCTTAAACATATCAGAATATTTGATGCTAGAATATAAAAATGAAAACAGTTTTTAGGAGCAAATGTACTTTTCCTCATAGAAAGGACATAAATCTTTTTTATTCTTAGTTTAGCATAAAATTAATTGCATTTTTGCATTTTGTCCTGCCGCTTTATTGTGGGCTTTCAGCACAACTCAATTCAAAATAATTCTAGATAAAGCAACTATTTATTAGTTAGAACAATTTGCTTTTGAATTATCAAGATACTTTGTTCATTTTCCATTAGGAATTGTTGGGTATACAATATGTTAGCTTTTTGATGTGGGACAAGAGGATTGATTCTTTCCATAAGGCAGCCTGAAGAAGTACTTTGGTGGTGTGAGTTGCTTCAATTTGAATAGTAAGCTATGGATGTATGTGAACTGTTTCTGACAGCAAAGAAAGTATTAACTTTAGGGTGAATATGTGTAATATGAAAATACTACTTCCTTTTTATAGTATGCCTATATTGAATTCTAATAAATATAGTCAACTACTAAAGAGGGTACAAATGCATGAATAAGAGATTCATTGTTAATTCAGTTATGTTTTAACATGTTTAATGTATTTTTTTGCATTTCAGAGAAGATGAAACAGCAATACGGAAGGGATATGAAGTAAAAATGGTTTTGTTAAAGCATAAAAAGAAGAATAACTTTGCGTAAATAAGCAATCTTTTTTTGTTTGTTTACCAAAATCTACTAGAATTATAAAAGACATACTCCCTTTCAAATTAGATTTACTTTCTTAAATTACTTCAGGGTTTTTTTCCCTTTTTTCTCTTTTTTTTTGGGGGGGGTTACTTTGATTTACTTTATTTCATGTCTTTTTAGTTGAGTTGATAGTTGTAAATAGTCACTGGGTATCACATTGCTTCTGTTTGGTCTAGGTAGAAAGTTTAATGGAAGACATTCAACATGTTTCTATGAGGGAAATAGGTGGAACAACACAGGATGTTCCAGCTGAGTTCTTTTATAGAACAGAGGTCAGAGAGAGAGATAGAGAAGTTCTTCATCTGAATGACATCTGGTCTGTTAAGTCACTCTTTATTTGTAGATCTCTAACCAACTACTTTAAGATAATGGATAATATTTTTTACTTTGACCCACAGTTGAAAATGAGTTCACAGCCAAGCAGCATTAGGTAGAAGGCAAATTACTCTGATGGATGTCTTGGAGAGCTGGAATAATTTTATGAAAACATGCAACATTGGATTTTTTCTTTTTCCCAACCATGAAATTTATGTTAATATACATTTCAGGGAAGCTTTTTTAAATGGAGCTCCTGTTGTTTGTTTTGAATGTTCTGTGACTACATACTACTTTACCATTCGCCTTACTGTAATTTGGCATGAGTGAGGGTGAAGTCTGGCTTTTTTTATAACCTTTACTTCTCTAATTTCTAATAGCACAAATTATAATTTACGTATTTAGGTTCTAATAAGAAGTAAAATGTGCTTTCCATCACATGCCACAACCTGACAGCACAAATAACAACACTCTCTTCGTCCTGAGTCAAAACTTCTTTCCTCATTCCAGATGCCAAAAGGCTGGAGTCTAAGTCTAGAATCTGATTTTAAACATGAAAGAACAACTTGTTGTCTATCTTCATGCTCTTTAAACAGACTGAATAGAAATTGAAATCCTAGAAAAGCTATATGCATGTGCATCCTTGCATCTGGACCTGAGTGTGTAGCGCGACGAGCGAGGGAAGTCAAGCAGTCGACTCAATGTGAGTGATAAAGCCAGCTTCACTTTATTGCGAAACTTTCCCATATTTATAACATAAAGTTCTATCTTACACAAACTTGTCTTACAATCATTGGTTTAGCTATATACTTGTCTTATAATCATTGGCTTAGCTCTAAGGGATACCTCATCATGCACCTCCTACTTACTGTTACTGTTTTTCGTGCTTGGGTCCGGGTTCCATCCTGTTTTTCTCATACAGTACTTTCTTATCTACACCGTACAAGGTCAGTATGATCCTCCTTTCTTTCTTGTCAGCATAACTCGGAATTTTCCATCACGGCCTAGTCTGGCTTTATGTCCAGATTGGTAAAAGAAAGCTCCTGCATGGAGCCATAACCTTGCTCCCTCAGCCATTCTGCAACAGAGTAGTTTCTTAGATATAGTTCTTCCCATGTGATCTGTGTTTGTCTGCTTTGTAGAGTGTGACATAAGCAATTTGACCTTGTCTTTGATTAGTTCCAAGAATTAGTGAGGTGCATTTTCAAATGAAATAATAAGAACATTACACCTCAAATGGATGTTTTGTCCCAATCGGTTCTTAAAAACAAGAAATCTGACCTCCAGATTTTGTTCTGAGAAAACATTCTGAACATCTCCTATATTTCCCAGTTCACTGAAAAAAAAAAAAATTGTCACATTTCACTGTCACATTAGAGCAGTGTTGTGTACTTCTTGCAAAATTGCATTTGATAATTTATTTTATAGTCATGGGTAATTTTAATTTAAGTCTTTGTATTTGTAATGATCTAATATTTACTGTACAATTATATTTCATTTTGTTATATAGTGGAAAAGGAGCTTCCTGCTAGTTAAATTATGCTCGAACCAAGAGTAATAAAGCTGGAATTGCATTGTGAATTTCATCCCAAAGTATTCGCAACAACTTTAGAAATTTCTAAAAGCAACATATAAACTAGATCACCTTTTGCTGATGCAGAGGTGATTTTGAGGCAACATGTGCCAACTGCCTTATACCACAAGAATATTTGTATAAGAGTTAACAGGGCAGATTCAACTTTCAGTTACACTGAAGAAACTGTAAAGTTGCTACATTGGTTAGAGACTAATGTCTCTAAGAATTGAAACTATATTTTTGCAATTGGAGTGTAAGTCAGGATATAGGAATTGATAAATCTGCTCATTTTTTAACCAGTGAATTATTCTATGAATTATGATTAAGATCCTCAGCAGGCACAGATCAAAATTATTTCAGATCCGATTATCTTCAATTTTATGTCTCATATAAAATAAAGCGTTGCTTTTTTCTTTTAAGAGGGAGTCAGTGTTTTGCATTCCCATCTGTGACATCTAATGATTGTTACAAGACCCCAGCAAAGGTATTAGTCTCAAAAGCTTAATATCAAGCTAAATGTTCAGCATTACAATAGAAAATTTCTAATGAAATTTGAATTATTCCCTCTTAAAGATTGGAAGCCTTCTATCTTATGACAAGAATCTTAAGGCAGGATGAACATGCAATGGTCTTCACTCGTCTGTGTAAATACAACCTTTTAATAACCTGTAAAAAGTCACATGTTCGATCTTTATTTGTTCATACTTCTTTACCTGTACATCCTTCTTTGTACCATAGATAAAGTTGTTGTTAGTAAGGTAGATCTACACCAAGCTGATGCAAAATAATCCTACATATGCCTACACAGCTTTCCTCAGTTGAGATTTGTAGTAGAAATATTAAAGTGGTATGGATGCAGGTTGAATGAGAATTTAGATGTATGAAAACACTAGAAGGAGTAGCAAGGATGAGAAATATATGGACAGCAGATGCTGATGACACCTAATTAACAGGTTATCAGGATCAGAGCACACTACTTACAACTTCCCAAAACACTTAGTGAAAGCCTCAGACAGCCTAAAAGACAGATTGGACTTCACTGACACTGTATTGCTCTGGAAATATACTGCCTGCCCCAGAGAAGTCATTTAATCCTTGGTGTAGTGGAGCCACAGAAGCATTGTTTTATGTATTTGATATGTGATATTTCTTAGCACATATTGCACATTGTCTTCTGTTTACAGCAGAAACGTACTATTGATTTATGCATGCTTATGAGACTCTTTAAACCTCAGATCCTTCTTTGTAGACCTTTGAGTCCTCCTCCTTTTAATATTTGCATTATAGTCTGTATGCAACTGTAGCATTTTGCATATACATTTGTTAAATTGCATTTCATTTGGGGTTTTTTAAGACCATTGTCTTTACATAACACCACCATTTCGAATTCTAATCTTGATTTCCAGTCCTTCCCAACAACAACATATTTAGGTAAGACAGCTTTAAGTATTATGTAGAGAAATCTTAAAATATGATACAACATTGAATTATATACTTAATATGAGATTAAAGAAGATTAAATGAGAGCAGGATGTGAGTTGATTCTTCTGTATCAGTATACAAATTCTGTCTTTTTTGTGTAATCTCTGGTTTATCCCCTTATGCACAATAATATTCTTGCACTTCAGATCTCGTACTTCTAATAAGAAATAAACTCAACTGATAGAAACTAGCATGACTTCCCTGGACTATGCCACCTCTGTGACATCTGAAGGTCTGGTCTATGTTGGATATAAAATGGATTGGAGCTGAGGATATTTAATCCTAGCTGCTTCCAGCAGGGACTCAACTTGACATGTGCCCAGGACGGGTACACATGTAGGTGAGTGTGCGTGTGTTTGTGAATGGGAATTTCCCCTGTATTTGACAAATTTACCCACCTTGCTTCAATTGCTACCCTAAGTAAAACTTAATTGATTGTCACTTGAATCCACCTAGTTGTTTTTCTGAGTAACAGAACAACTGCAAGATCATCCACTGATACCCTAACCATACCAGATATTTCATATTTTAAGTGCAGGTATTCACAAAATGCCTGCAGTCAAATATTTGTATTGTCAGAGACCTGTCCTCCCTGGAAGCCTCCAAGCAGATCTGTATGTGTGACTATGTTTCTGAGCTATACATGCCAAAGCTTGAAAATTGCTCTTGATGTGCAGAAAGATGACCACCAGGAAACCTAAAAACTGTAAAAATATGTGACATTTGTGATACTACACAGTAGTAGAGAAAATGTAATCACAGTTTTCCTATGTGACTGACATAGACAAAACACTGAGTGAACTGGAAAACTCCACTCCAGTCACAAAGAATTTTGACCAAATACAGTATGAAATTATGAACTCACTCTCTTCCTAGGACATTTAATTATTTTCTTTTTGTCTGAGTGAGGGACATCCATATAACTTTCTACATGACGAAAAAGGTCAAAGACTAAATTATTTTCTGTGTAAAATTAAAAATCAAGGCAGTGGGAACTTGTCTTGTTTTCACTTCTTTTTTCTTTAAAGATTTGTTTTGGGTGTCTAGGTCAGCCAGATTTCTTTCATAAATCAACTACTACTCTCCTTGTCTTAAGAACTCTCTAAGTCTGCTGTCTAAAGAAGACAGCAGGCATCCCTCTATATGTGTACATTTATGATGTGACTTCTAAACAGTCACAGCTAGAGGTGGATCACATTTCTCCTACCTATGGGCTCTTTCAGAAAACAAAAAATGCTCTTCAGCTCAACAGAGCTTCCCCTACGCATTAAGGACTATAACAGGCAAACTAAGAACAACCAAATAAGCTGATACTGTCAGTCACAAATTCCTTTTGGTAAATTCAACATATATTTAGGAAAAAGAAAACTCTGAAGATGTTTGTATCTTGGCCAATTACACTCTTTAAATGCAGAAACATAAAATCATAGATTAATTTAGTCTGGTAAGGACCTCAGAAGATCTACTAGTCCGATCCCCTGCTCAAAGCAAGGCTGACTGTGACATTAGCTCAGGTTGCTCAGGGCCTAGTTCTGTTGAATAAGGAATATCTCAAAACATGAGGATTCCACAACAGTTTCTAAAATTTCTTAACATTTTGTATTTCCAAATGAAAAGTTTTGAAAGAAAAGTTGGCAATTTACCTTCATAGGTTCCTGGAGGGGGATTGACTTGTTATCTGGAGGTGGATATGGTATATTATAAAAATAGTTAACAATGTTTAAAAAAATAAAGAGTAAAGGTGAAGAGATTTACATTACATTTACATTACATCATATACATTTTCTTTGAAAGTTTTATTTGATTAGCCTTGCTTCTTTGGAAAGGGATAGCGCTCTCACTCTAAAAGAAAAGTTTCTTTTCGAGTCTGTTATAAGCAGGGCTATTTGCTCTTGGTAATAAAAGCAATCAGTGATTTCCACAATCCAGTGACAGGAGTAATTAGTTCCAGCAGAATGAAGCTTTGCAAGTGTGCAAAAGCAGGTAGAGAGAGATCTGCATGAGATCTCATTTCTTTTCTCAGAAGTGGAATTGGTGAGGGAAGAAGGCTGTGCTGCACTGTGTGTTTGGCATTGAACTGTTAGGCCTGTGAAGACCTCAAGAGACTAAGGTAAAGACTAGTTCTGCCTGAAATATTTAATAGGATTGACTGAATTATTTTGTTCAAAGTTACTTCACTGCAAAGTGGATTTAACTTTCTTTTTTTTGCTGAACCTATGAGACAGAATCTTTTTCATCCCTGTAGAACAAGTAACCAGTGTGCTTGTAATTATTCCACACCATGAAAGATTACTATGCATGTGTTTCCTTCTTCTCTCATAATCTTTGCATTTAAAAGGGGAAAATAATTTTTAAGCAGTTAACTAGTGTTGTTGAAGGGATTCCAAGTAGATATGCATGTGGAGCGTGTGTCTGAAAAATCCCACAGGTCTCCTGTGAGGCACCATTTATTTGATTTGAAGGACTTAACATCTAATTTCTTTAAACTGTTCTGAAAATCTAGTTTCCTATCATCTTTTTCTCTTGACTGAAGGGAAATCTAAAAACAGTGGACATTTACGCTATAATTATGTACTTATAAAAGTCTATAATTATATGAGTATGTAATTACATGAGTACCTAATATTATTGTACTACAGACCTGGCAAAACTGAGGAAGTCAGTTCACAATGTCTTTGCGGTGCACATCTGCGATTCAGGAGTCCTTTACAGTGCTTTGCTATAGAAGATCTTGGAAAGAGAAGACTGAAAGAGTCAGAAAAGATGAGTGTCAGCACACCAGGAGTCTGCATAGCCACCCTATACTTTTTGATAGGGTGTTGAGGATAGGCTTTTTGCGTACTCATTTGTCCCTCGTCTGAATTAAACATTGAATTTTAAGATAAAACCAAGCTACTCCCAGAATTTTCAGATAATTTAAGGCAAGTCTTTCCTAGGTTATCTTTTGCTAGTATTAGAATATTCCAGTTTACAGGCTAAAAGTGGACTATCCCATCCTTATAATAACTTGCATTCCTTTTTTCCAATTTCTTTTTCTCATTTTCACTCTTAAATAACATGACCTTTTTGTTACCTTTTGAACTCAAAGGTGATCTGTTTTTCTGAATTTCCTCTTCCATTGGTTGATGGAAGCCATGTAAGACGGCTGTTTAACTAGCCAGTATAGTAAAATCTTTTAATAATATGTTTAATACAGACAGGTCTTTGAACACAGCTTAACTCATAATTTTGCAAGAAAATTCTAGTTTTTCTTTATCTCCCTGCAATTATGTGTACATGGAGCAGTATTATGCAATATCTTGCATAGATAAAGGCTTTATGTATTAAAATTGAGCAGTTCTTATTCATTTTGCCACCACTTAGTAGATATCAATGTTCTTTCCCAGGCAAAACTAAATTTAAAAACAGAATTAAGAGCCTGATCCTGTTCCATCTAAGACATTGGGAGATTTTCAATAGCCTTAAGTGGGATTTGTATTAAAACTGAAGGAATAATTACAGCATTGATAGATTCATATGAACAAACTTAATTTTATTTTAAAAAAAAACCCGTGTAGTGGGTAGAGTAAGTGTAGTATTTTTATTATATTTGAATCTTAGCAATACATTTACTACCAACCCTCAAAATCTTAATTGAAAAGTTAATTTAAATTATCTTTCATATGAACTGGCTTGAGGTTTGAAAAAGCGCTAAGTGACCATCTTCGTTTCTAAATTCTGCTGTTTCTCTGAAAGCTTTATCAATTGTTAGAGAGCACTAGAGACCTATATGAAGTCCATTGTACAGAAACAGCTGAGCTGTGCAATGAAAGTCTTATGTAGTCTGGGATTTGCTAGTTAATTACATATTATTCTGAAGCAAATTCATTTATTTTAGCCTATCTCCAAGTGTGTGAACATGTGTCACTTCTCCATAAACTTCATTAGTTTTCATTACACACAGGTCTGATATAATCTGATGGTCATTCTTAGCTCTGTATTGATTAGTAATGCTACATCATTTTGAAATACTGACAATTAAGGCTTTTTCTATGAGAGCTCACGAGCATATTGAGTTAGAATGTTTTCCATTAATTTTTTTCAGTAATAACTTTGGTCCATTTGAGACATCACTTAATAGTCCATAACTCCTACTTTAATAGGAAACAATAATTGATTTCTACTTGTACTTGAATACTGTAGGCTATAAATTTTAATACATTTAATACCCAGTTAATGATACACCTTTGGAAATACTAATAGAAGCAGAGTCTGGGCCATCATTGTTTGCATATGTACCCTTGAAGATTTACAGGGTATTTACTCGAATCATATATACTACAATGGAACCAACCATTTTTCTACAGGAAAAAAAATAAAAAAATAAAAAAAAAAATGAGGGTTTATACTTTTACCTGGCTTCTGTCCCCACTACTTTTATGTGTGAGTCCTAGATATAGGTGATCTATAAATATGATATTCACTCAGTGACAGCAAACTTCTCACTTAGGACATGCATCCAACTATGAAAAGGTTAATAATATATTCAAACATATCATTTTAGAAGTTGTAAAATTCTTACTATCAGCCTATAGCCAAATCAGAGACCTATAGCATCCATAGAGTGGAAGCAGACTAAACAAGACATGATTACTGTTTTCTTGATTTAGAATCAGACCAAAGTATACTAAAATAGTATAACCAGTGACAGTACTTTGTAACATTGTAACTTTACTAACAACATGATCATCATCAAGCATTTTGTAACATAACCAACCATAACTATATAAATGATACACAACTGCATGAGGTCAGACACAGACTTGGGATACAGTTGCACAAACCTGGCTCAGGAAATCACCTATAAGCAGTAAAATTTGCAAGATACAAGCAACAGATGTAGAGTGAGCCAATAACATCATCCCCTTTGCTTTTGCAAAGCAAGGCAGGAAGCAGGCTCGTTTTCACTAATTGTTTAAGTATGCAGTGTTAAGCATTTTTATTGAGTAAGAACCAACCATTGATACTGTATATTGTTAATGAACATCAGTCTAGTAAAATCCTTAAGTTTGAAATTGATCTGATTTATCAGTCTTTTAAAAACTTCAGTCCCACTGATCTCTAATTCCCTGTTGTATGGATATACATACACTCACGGAACAACAGAAGGGCTGAGGTTGGAAGGGACCTCTTCAGGTCATGTTGTCCACCCCCTGTTTTCAAGGAGACCACCTAGAGCAGCTGGCCCAGGACAAGTGCAGTTGCAGCTTTATTCAGTTGCAGCAAACCTATGTTGTAGGTGAGTTATGATGCGGAATTAGACAGATCTTTCACAATTTGTATACTTTGAATATCTTGATTTTTTTCTTGCATACTTTCCTGCTCTACAGCTGGCAGGAATTTATTAGGATGTGTGAGAAACTGTTACTCTAGATGAGTGAAATGGGTGGAGAATTGAGTTCCAAATACAGTGAGTGTATCTTTCTACAGACTGAATAATGACACATAAAGATAAAAGAAGTTCTTTTATTCTCTTTGTTTAGGATCCAAGTGATAGGTTTGAGTATTATAAACTTGAGCTTCAGTTTCTCTTAATTGAAAGGAAATTTACTACAACATAATCTTATATTTCTGCTTGCTCTGTGACAGGCAAACAGAAGACATTAGAAGTATTGCATGTGTAATGTTCCTTTGTAAAGTCATGTTTTCCCTAGAAGTCAGTCACTTGTATGCACTTTCTAATCTAGATACCTGATAGAAGATACTGCTTGCTAACATCGCTATTTGTCAAAAACTTGTTTGTTATTTCCTTAAAATGAGACTCTCAGGAGCAAGAGGGGGTGGGGAACAGAAGAAGAAAGGGAGGGAGGGAGGGAGGAAGGAAGGAGAGAAGAAAGAACAAGTGAACACCCACAACAGTTTGCAGTTTACAGTTTGGCAATTATATATAATTGAACATCCATGGTCAGTGGATTTAAATAAGATTTAAATAAGATTTGAGGAAGCACCAGGGTAGCAGGCAGCATGAAAATGAGCAACTCCTTCACCTTCTCTAATAGTAATCTAAATCAATAGCATGAGATCAAGATACAAGAGTCAATCCAGTGCTCTGGTAGGGGATGGATGATGGAATACACAAAAGAGATTGTTTATATTATTTTTCATTAGCTTTATATCTGTTTCAGATTTGGAGAGCAACTACTTTTAATGTGCATTGACAGTCTCATTACAATGTAAATAAAATTAACTACATGACATCTCTGCAGCTAAACATTTTAGATGAGTGAAACAGGATACAGTTTAGAAGGTAGAGGTTGTTTATAGATTTATGACAAAACCAGCAACTAGTACCTGTAAAATTATCCAGTTTTAAACTTTGTATCCTAACAATTCACATATATCAGAAGCTAACATTTTATTAAAGTTTAGGTAAGCCCATGGCTTCAGATCCATAAAATTAAACAGTCCTAATGAGTTAGGGAAATTATGTCATTGGTTCTGCAAGATTTTTGGAAGTGGTCTTCTATTCACCCTTTGATAACATAGTGCTAAAAAAAAAATAAAAAGCTCTGGGGAATTTTAATATTTTAGTGTTTTTCTCATTAGGCTCACTGTTATAACATTATTTTTTTCTACTTTGTTTTTTTATATACTATAACAGTGAATAGATGAAAAAGTGGCGTTCTACACTAGGGTGACAGTCTTTATTGATTAGTCCTTCTTACTACTTGAATAATTTTTTGATGTTAGAATCTTAGTCTTTTTTTTAATACTAAATTGAGACAAATATTTGTTGACTGTATTTTATATACAAATCCTATTTTGGAACAAGCATTCAGCATGATGATTTCACGAGATCTCTCCCTGATCCATTTCTTACACCTCTAATATGATTTTCTTTCAGCCAAGTTTAGTTTTATCAGTTTTTCTGACGGTCTATAAAATCAGACTTACACTTTGATTTTTTCACTTTCAATTCTTTTTAATTTCTGCTGAATTAGAACTGTGTGATATAAATATGCTTGACATATTTGTATTAACAATGGTAGTCTAAATTACCTGCAGCACATCCCCAGTCAAAAAGTGCTTTTGCTGAAATTGCCTTGGAACATAGTCTAGTTGCCACAATTTTTTAAGAATAACTCATTTCAGTAGTGGATAACTGTGGAAATAAATAGTTCTGGCCCTGAGTATCTGTTGTTTATTTCGTAGCTGCATTTTATTTTTCTTCAGAAGTTTACAAGGGATAGGTACTAGAGAAGTACATTATACTAGAAGTTAATGGCTAGTAATATTTACCAAGTATGCTGCGGCAACTCCTGAAATCTGTACAGAGCTGCTGCTTGTGAAAATTATAAATAACAAACATTTGTGGAGATTCACCATCAAAACACATACGTTGCTGTCCTCTTGAGTATGATTTACTTTTTTTAAACTAAACTCAAAAGGTAAAGCCATCCAAATAATTGGATCAGAGCTGGTTTGGTTTTATTTCATTTCAGCTGGAGACCAATTTATACCGTTATTTATTTCAACTTTGAATTTATCCCAAGGACATCTTGTGCTTTCCTGCATCTGCTTTTTATAATGACACAGTAGACTATTATGGTTCATCATCAGTCAGTCATTTAATCTGAAATCATGGATCATCATCCAGCAGTTTCATGCAGAACTCTGTGTGTAAAACCTCAGTGGAAGGGTATGGATAAGAAGGTCTTATATCAGTCCTTCCTTATTCTTAGATATACAGGACTAGCTCAAACAATGTTACAGGGTTCTCAAAGAGCAGAAAGTGAATAGGGGGAGAAAAAGCAGAGAGCAGGAAGCTACTCAAGAAGAAGTAGAACTACTCTGTTTGGCATTGAACTATGCTTTGGTTAGTGATGACCAAATTATTTTTGTAACTTTTCCTTAAAGAATACATAAAGTGGAAGGATTTCTGTTTTTAAATAAATGTCTTTTTTCTTTTTTTTTTTCTTTTTTTTTTGTTTGTTCACAATCTGTTAAAAAGAAACCTTAGTGGTTGGCAAGCAGACTTTCTTTTGTTTCAAAGAATTGTAACTTTAAACTGTAAAACAAGTCATTATAGGATCTCTGATCATTAAAGTTAAAATTAAGCAAGAAGAGTCAGAAATGCTGGAGGAAAAAGGATAACAGCTTCTGCTGTCACAAGACATATATAATGAACGTACTATGTGTTACTTTGTGGAAAATCAATTTCATTACACTTAATCTTCAGACTTTTTTTGTGAAGATACGGCAGATGTTCGTAATTAAAAGGGACGAGGGGGATTAGGAAAGGTAAGGAATGATAGCACTTTCAATATTTCATCCCATTGTCTTACTATTTGTCTTTGAAATGGCATGTAAATTTTGTATAGAAGAAAACTGGACTCTGATAAGAACACTGTATTTGGTGACAAAGGCATTATCACCCTTTCTGGGTCACCAAGAAAACATCTGCAACACTTGATTCACCGGAATCAAGGACTTCTTGTCTATGGACAACATTGATGTGCTTCTGAATTATTGTAACAAATGCCTCTGTTTTGGCCAAGAGTAAACGAACATGTTGCTTCAATACAGGGTGAGGGGAATAATTCGTCAGCATCAACAGAGCACTTTTCTTTTCTTAGCTGGCCTGAAAACTGCACTGGAAAACCTGCAGCATGTTATCCGCAGACAGATGTGTTTAAAATAGCCTTTTCTAAACTTTCCATTCTTACTCAGAGACAGGACAAAGTTCTGTTATGTTAGTAATATAGTATATAAGGTTTTATTTATTCTTCATTTCCAACAACAAAAAGCAAAGGAAATTTAATTCTGTAGACAAGTTCCTTACAACCTTCGGTAGGATGTTTTTCTCCTCTTGTTACAGTGAAATAGGAAAATCTAGAAATAACATGTACTGAACTATGGAAAGGCCTCACTTACAGTGTTTACCAGTTTTCTTCTTGTTTTCAACACCTTCCTCCAAAAGGGAAGGCAGGAGATACAAGAACGATTCCTATAGTTTTGTGGTTTAGATTTACTTTCATTTTACCTCAGATGTGTCTGTCTTTAAGAAAGCATAGTGGGACATGACAGAGCTCCACCGTTGTATTTAATGGATGTTAAAGACCACTTGGTTTTCATCTTGCTATCCTAGGAAGGTATTTGTCCTGTGGAATTGATCAGTAATGATAAGATACTTAAAATACATACCGGGCACAAACTGAAATATGAGAAATTCATCTAAGCATAAGGAAACTCTTTTTTTTTTTTTTTTTTTTACCTCAAAAGCAGTCAAATATTGGAACAGGTTGCCAAGAGATGCAACCTTGTTAGACAGTCAAAACCTAACTGCCCAAGGCCCTAGGTAACCTGCTTCATCAAGGAGGTTGAACTGGACTATCTCCAAAAGTCCGTTGCAACATCAGCTGTTCTGTGATTTTGTGTTTCTAAGGTAAGAATGAACAAAGTTGCGAACTGGGTAAGAGGAGAAAAAGGAAACAGTTATACCTACAACTGAAATGTGATGTTAATGTAAGGCAACAGTATGCCACTAATACTGTTGCTACATTCTCGGAAAGTAGCATACAATTAATATATAAGGGAACTCAATCAAGTTGAAAATCAGGCTTTTTATCTAGATTTAGCATTTAATCCCCCGCACATTTTTCAGTTTATTAGAACATGTTTGTTAATAGCAAAACTTAGTGTTCCAGGCAAAAGTAATGCTTACATAATACTTACCCGTAAGTATTCCTATTTACTTGGCACCCGTTATTCTTTCTGTGAATAAGCAGATTTACTACTCCAACTGTGCATAACATGTTGGAGCTGTAAATAATATTGACTATATGGAAACAGGAAATAGCTTTCCTGGAAGCTGTCCATGTTTGATTTGGTCTCTTGTTAGAGCTAACATTAATTCTTGAAGTACAAACTGACTGCAGATTTGTCCAAGTAATGTACTGAGGAAGGTTAGTTTGATATTATCATAATATTAATGGTTATGTTACTAATACACCACCAAAAGTCTAAGAAAAGGTAACTGCAGTTGCTTTGTACTAACTTAGTAACTTAACAAACCTGCTAGGAAATGACTTCTACCAACTTCTCCAACAATTCAACACCTGGGAAATACATCATCTGATACTGAAAGACTCCTAATTTTTATTGTGATTTTATTTTTTAGTAAATGAATTAATTAAGCCATTGTTTTAAGGAGAAGGACTTGGGGATACCAGTGGATGAAAAACTGGACATGAGCCAGTAATGTGCACTTGCAGCCCAGAAAGCAATTCACATCTTGGGCTGCCTCAAAAGCAGTATAACCAACAGGTTGAAGGAAGTGATTCTTCCCCTCTACTTCACTCTTGTGAGACCTCACCTGCAGTACCACATCCAGCTCTGGGGTCCCCAGTGCAAGAAAGACATGGACCTGTTAGAGAGGGTCCAGAGGAGGGCTGTGAAAATGGTCCAAGGGCTGGAGCACCTCTCTTGTGAGGAAAGGCTGAAAAAGTTGGAGTTGTTCAGCCTGGAGAACAGAAAGCTCCAGGGAGCCCTTATTTTGACCTTTCGAGACATAAAGGAGCCTTATATGAAAGATGCAGAGAGACTTTTCACCAAGGTCTGTAGTGACAGGACAAGGGGTCACAGTTTTAAACTGAAAGAGGGTAGATTTAGATTGGATGTAAAGAAGACATTTTTTATGGTGTGGGTGGTGAGGCACTGGAGCAGGTTGCCCAGGGAAGTTGTGGACACCCCATCCCTGGAAGTGTTCAAGGTCAGGTTGGATGGGGTTTTGAGGAACCTCTGATGTGTGAAAGATGCCCCTGTCTGTGGCAGGGGGATTGAACTAGATGATCTTTAAAGATCTCTTCCAACATAATTAGGGTAGATTTAGACTTGACATAAGGAAAAAATTTTTTACAAAGAGGGTGGTGAAGCACTGGAACAGGTTGCCCAGAGAGGTGGTGGAAGTCCCATCCTTGGAGGCATTCAAGATCAGGCTGGATGGGGCTCTGAGCAACCTTATCTAGCTGGAGATGTCCCTGCTCACCACAGGGGGGTTGGACTAGATGACCTCTAAATGTCCCTTCCAACCCAAATGATTCTATGATTCTATGATTCTGTGACAAAATATTCTGTGGTTCTGTGATCCTATAGTTCTACGATGCTTATTGCAAATTGGAGGTAATAGAGTAAGGAAAAATAACTCCCACAACAGTTTGTTTTCATGCTGTGTTTTCATACTCAGTATTGGCCAAGAATATACCTTTAATTTTATTCTACTTCCAGACTGTGGTGGTTATTGAAGTAGACAAGAAAAGGGAATGAATGGAAGAGAGAGAAGAGATAAAGAAAAAGAATACTTATCTGTTGTGCAGGGGTTACTGATAAGCAGATTAACAACTCAAATAAACAATCAGTCAATACATAGTCCTCTCTGAATAGAAGTGTATAAACTTCCACTGTTGAATTAATTCAAGAAAGGAGAAGAGCAATGAGAATGAAACAAGCATCTAATGCAGGTACTTGTTACTTCATTTAAGTGCCTGCGCACACAAGATACCATGACTTCCAAAGCCTTTAGAAGAAACACCCAAATATTCAGGCATTTTGGAAAACTTCATCAGCTTGTTAGCTCATGAAGAATTCTTTGAAATATATTGGCCCCAGCTTCCTCAGTCTGAGGTGCATTTAAGTGCATTTATGCTTTTAAAATGATTTTCCCATTTTCTCACACTCAGATGTGCTACAAAGGTCTACATTTTCTACCTAAGTTACATTTAAGAAACAGTTTTCACTAGATATCATTTCCATGACATAATGATGAAGAGGAATAGCCACTAAGTCAGTTCAGTATCTTTGCTATCATTTCCTTTGAGAAAAAAGTTCCAAGACAAAAGTGTGAAGTAATCATGACTGATGCAATACCAAAAAATACATTAATAAAATAAGTTACAGCAGAGACGTTGATCTTGTTCTAAACAGAAATAATTTACTGAATCCCCAAATGTAGCTTAGCAACATTACATCATAAAATAATAGAAATTAATATTGAAAAAAAAAAAAAAAAAAACCCAAAAAAACCAAAAAAACCAAACCAAACCTCTAATTAGATTCAACTACAACAACTGTGAGATTGTAAGGTAAATCAGTTTAATTTACTCAGGATGACCAGTGTGTCTGCTAATTATAAGATCAGCATCATAGGCAATTTTGTAATCATTTGTTTTATGGACATGCACTTTTGAACTTTTTTTTAATCTTTGTTGATTGTTATATTTTGGGTGAAATCCACTAAATCTAGGAAATGGATATTGTTGGATCAAGTTTTGAACTCTGTTAAAAAAGGAATGACCTGAAACCAAAACTATGGATCCTAATGCTTTCCAAGCTTGAGATTATGCTTTTAAGCTGAAGTTAGACTTTGATCTAGTAAATAGTTAATTGTTGCTTAACAGCCAGCTTACCAGTGGCCCAATTAATGTTACAAGATTGTTCATATTTATCAGCTCAGATATGCCTGTATGTTTTATATAGTTGGGGCCTTTGTAGCTGACTCTGACTTCAGAAATAATAGAAAATTAACATAGTTTTCAACAGCTACATGAAAATCTCAATGTAGATGTTGCTTTTATAGCTTAGACCCTTATCCAATTGGAAGATGTATTTTTTTATCTGTTCTACTTCTAAATTTTTAGATAAATTATGATTTCAGTTGGCTTTATTAAAGATTATGGAAAATGACAGAAAGATTGGAATATTGATTTATTTTTAGATGTCGTTTTCATTGTAGCTTTAAAGAACTCCAAATCACAAGACATCCAGTAATTCTATTAAAAACTTTATGATGTCTCCCTATTCCATTTCTTCAAATATAAATTTTCTTTTGAGAGAACTGTAGCTGCTTTTCAATAAGAATATGTCAACCTGTGGTGCAATATGTCAGTTCTTTTAGACCTATTTAGATTACTTTACTTTAGATAGATCAGCCTGAAGTTTTTAAGGAAATTTTAAAATATAAGCATGTTAATATAATAATATATCTGAGATAGAAAGTTTAGATCCAGATTTGACTTTTTTAAATTGATCCGGTGTTCTGTTTCATGGTTATAGAGAGAAATATTCATAGTAAAAGTATTCAAGGAATTGGTGTCTGATTGTGAATAAGGAAAATCTCCAATTGTATGTGTGTGTCCATGCAAGAGGGAATAAATGATCGAATGACGATTTATCTCTTATTGCTAATTCTGTCCTCTCCCTCCCAGTGCAAGAGCTGAATCTGCCCTTTACTCACCCATTAGGTATTAAGTTTAAGTATCTGTGGCTGGAAACAACCGACATCATTGAACCACAGCCCTTTAGGTTGTCACTTGCCTCTCCTTATTGAGCTCTTCTCTCTGACAGAGGTTTTGTTTTTTTGGAGTGTGATCACAATAAGACTCAGACCTATACTATTAGCACTGCCACTGTGATGACTTTCTAAAATACTGTCCAGAAAAGTAGTTTGTTTGGTTTTTTTTTAAAAAAAGGGCCCAATTAAAGGGATAAGAGTATTGAGTGTTAGGTAGACAGCTTATTTTCATCTTGTCATGGACTGAATTTATCTTCTCTTAGCTCGCACAGAGAACTGAGGTCCAAATACCTTTTTGTAGATCAATATATTGCAGTGCTACTCATCATTGGCATCTGTCTATTGTCACTAGACAGTGCATATCTGTGATTTTAGTAAATCTTGTCTTTTTATGAGTTGTAGAATCCTTATTGCACAGTCATCTCCAGCTTTCATGTCCTATGTTCCCTAAACGAATGCCGTCTTATAAAGCACAGTATATAACCACATGAAAATACACCTGCAAGAGCTAAAATTACCTTAGCAGAAATAGAAATGAATTCTTTTCTATTGCAACTGACGTAAGTGTTAGAGATTGAACAGTACATTTTTTCAGTTATAAAACATTTGGAATTGCTTTCTCTCTCCACCTTCCATTTAAGATGCTTTTTTCTGTATCCAAAACAGTGAACAAAGTAAATCAAACAGTATATTAAATGGCTGGAGAAGAGACTGAATATCATCTAGTATGCAGTACTGAAGAATTGTAGCCAGAATTTGGCATATGACTTACCTCTAATTCCCGTATCCATTATTTTGTTAACATATATATACTACTGTCAACATAATTCATTATGAATTAGAAAAGTGAAGGAAACTCATCCAAAACTAAATGGGAAGAGTAGCAAGTCAGAAGGGAATCTGGATTGCTGACAAACTGGGACAAGTAATGATCATGGCATGGTCACTAATGCGGGCTGAAATAAGGTGCTTGTCCTCTTTTTAGGGGACAGGGGGAATTGATGATAAGATCTGGAGCCAGCATAGTCTGTGCGTCTGCTAAGTGGTTTAAATGCAGCAGAAACTGATTATGGAACTTCTCTCTATATATTCTCAAAAGGAGAAAAGACCCTGAGGCAGTTCAGTGAATCCTCAAAGTAAGCCTGGCAACACATGACACTGTGCCTCGAATTTAAGCCAGAGAGTCTACTTCTAGTGGATAATGGGTCTGTTGGATTTCTAGGTCTGTTCAGCCTTTCATGTCATTGCTGAAATCCTTTAGAAAAGTACCCAAGTACTAAAACATTAAGAGTTTCTATCTAATAGTCATACCTATATATTTTTCAGTAATCTCCTGCTCATCTACATCTAAGACCTGTTGTTAACCTCAGATTTCTTCTGTTTGCTACCCCAAAATTGAACCAAAGTCTGACATATTAACAATAGGAAGAGAAAAAAGAACACTACCTCTGAGGGTAATTCAGTGATGTGAGTTGAACTGTATCAGGTCACAACAAAGTACGGAGATTTGGGTTTTCTATTCCCAAAGCAAACCAGTAGAGACTCAGGTGAAGCCAGATGTCACACCTCAGGGTATGGACTATTTACTCTAGCTGAGGTCAGAACTCACAGATTATCATACTTCATAATCTCATCTTTCTGCATCAAAGCCTATATAAACTATATTCATCAAACAATACTGATCACTAATTAGCTGTGAACTTCAACTGTGTTTGAACCAACCCTGTCAGAATTTGATAGCATTGCTGTTTCTGAGATAAATTTGCTATTTATTTTGACTTTTGTTTTCTTTACATAAAAAGATTTCATCAAAGATGTTTCTATTTGTTCTGCACTCAGATGAAAGATTATTATATAGATCATGAAAGAATTGGACAGCAGTATTTTTAAAAATATCTAAAGAAAAAATCCATTTCTTACTGTTCTCTTGTGTCTTACCAAAAATCCTTACTCAAATGAAAAAGAAGTACATTTTTTCTACATTCAGAAAATTGAAATGTTGTCTGTGTTCTGTTTCAAATGGAAGCTTGAACTTAGAGTTTAATGGAAATAACCTGCCATTTTCAATATTTACCTACTGTATAACACCTCATTCCCTTTTTTTCTCTTGAAGAAAACAGTATTTAATTTTGGTACATATTTTTGGGTGGGTCTGACTGTTACAAACAAAGCCATAAATAAATGTGCAGAACTCTCAACATATCATAGTTTTTCTAATCACAAAACTGCATCTCAGCTGCTTCTGATTGCTGTTATTATAAATTATACAGAACTTGAAAACATTAATTAATTGTGAAGAACTAGAAATTTAAAAATGCTTAATTTTAAACTTTCGATTTTTGTAAGCTGTCATCTTCTGTATGAACTTTAGTTTGGTTTTCCAAAATGAAAATTGAAGAATAATTGAAGCATCATTCTTTCCAAGAATTTGTCAGTCATATTTAGATATGCCTTAAATCGAAATTCACCCATGGCTGACTAGAATTAGCCAATGCCCTAAGTAGCCGTAGCTAATTTAGGCATCTAGTGCCTTATTTCTTGTGATTTATAAAAAAGTCAGACTAGTCTGTTTGTATTGTATATCTAATGTCTTGAGATTTCTCTGGTAGTTTGTTTTGTTTCTCACACTGAACTATCATTAACAATATGGAGGAGGAGATAAAGACACCAAAGATAAATTCCTGTATTTCTCTGTTTCACTTATACTTCACTTTTATTTACTTTTTCTATGCTGCAGAGAATTTCTCTACAGCTCAAAAATTTACATCTTTAAACTACCTTTTGCTTTAAAAATATAACAACAACAACATTTAAACATTTAATTAAAGGTTTTGGAAGGTCCTTGGATGTTGCATTTCAGCTGTAGGAGAATAGGATTGTGGAGACATTAAGTACGGACAACCTGCAGAGAGGCCAGGGGTAGGTAAAGAACTCTTTCCAGCCAAAATATTGAAAAATTATTAGATGCCAAACATAATTAGATTTTTAAAAAGTATTTTAAGACTTATGATCTCTTACTTTCAAGTATCCCTACTCCTTGTATTGTGCATATAGGTTAATGATGGCACTCCCACATCTACTGCTATAGTGGTTTTGCTTTTACTCTGAACACACATTTGCTGCCATCTTTGATATCACTTTTGTAGTCTACAACCCACATCTGTATGATTTTAGTGAACTGCTTATCCTCCCACCCAGATCATAGGCTCACCCTCTTTCTGCTCTTGGATATAGCCAGAAAATGGAAGACAGAGTAGCAGAATGGTTTAGGTTGGAAGGAACCTATAAAAGTCATCTAGTCCAACTCCCAATAGACAGTACCCTTCTCTAGATTGGGCAAAACCCACATGGCGTTTGCGCAAGGCAGGAGCTGCGCCTTTCCTGTGGATGGAACTGGTTTGCTTAGGACTATTGAAGACATTACTGCATCTATTACAGCCACTAGTCAAATATAAGACAGACAAATGAACAATTGACTGAAGGCAGAGTTTTTCTGTTTCAAAGAGGGCTGGAGCTGCATAGGAATTTGCAAGATAGGTTCCAGCATTAACCAACATGATACCATTCACTTGCCAAAAGATAAGTAGTATGGACAAGGCAACCAAAGCAGGGAAACTTGTTCACCAATATACAATTCTTAACGTTTTACACAATAACTCTACAACCTGTAGGGAAGCTTCTTTCTCCTTTTACCTTAATTATTCTTCAGTTTACATTTGTCTGTCACTCTGGAAGGTTTTAGAACAAGATCTATCATCTTCCCAGAGACTGAGGTGAGACTGACTGGCTTGTAATTCCCTGAGTCCTCCTCCTTGCCCTTCTTGAAGACAGGAATGACATTTACTTTCCTCCAGTCCTTGGGCACCTCTCCCAGTTGCCATGATTGTTCAAAGATCATTGAAAGTGGCCTTGCAATGACATCTGCCAGCTCAGCCACGACCTGTGGGTGCTTCCCATCAGGGCCTATGGGCCTGTGCACATCCAGTTTGCTTAAGTATTCTCTGACTTGATCCTCTTCCACCAAGGGTACGTCTTGCCTGCTCCAGACTTTCCCCCGCATCTCTGGGATTCCCAAAGGCTGGTCTCACTAGTAAAGACTGAGGCAACAAAGGTACTCAGTACCTCAGCCTTTTCCATGTTCTCTGTAATCAGGTCAGTGAACCCACATTTTCCCTAGTCAGTCTTTTGTCGCCTATGTACTTACGGAAGTCCCTTTTGCTGTCTTTAACATCACTGGCCAGATTCAATTCCATTTGGGCTTTGATTTTCCTAACTTTGTCCGTGGATAATGAGACAATGTTTCGGTATTTCTCCCAGGTTACCCATCTTTCCTTCCACCCTCAACATGCTTCCTTTTAGTATTTAAGTTTGGCCAGGGTCTCCTTGTTAATCCATGCAGGCCTCCTGGCATTTTTGCTCACTTCCCACTTGCTTGGGCCCCTCTTCCCTCTAGGACCTTTTCCTACAGGACTCTTCCAAGCCGATTTTTGAAGATGCTGAAGTCTGCTTTCCTGAAGTCCAGAACTGCCATCTTTCTTTCTACCCTTCTCCCTTTCCTCAGGATCCTGAACTCCATCATCTCATGTGCACTGCAACTAAGGCTGCCTTTGACCTTCACATCCCCAACAAGGCCCTTGTTGTTGGTGAGTAAGAGGTCCTGCAGAATAAGTCTCCTTATTGTCTCCTCCATCATTTGGGTGAGGAAGTTTTCTCTGATGCACTCCTCGAACCTCCTGGATTGCTTATGGTTTCCCTCCTGCAGATACCAGAGTGGTTGAAGGCCCCCATGAGGATCAGGGCCTGTGACCACGAGGCTGCTTCTAACTGTCTTTAGAGAGCCTTGTTCTTGTAAGGGCCTCTTGCAAAGAGAGGGCCTCCACTTATTCTTCCTGATCAGGCAGTCTACAGCAGACACACACTGTAATGTCACCTTTACCTTTCCTCTCTTTAACCCTAATCCATAAACTCTCACTTGGCTTCTTGTCCATCCCCAGGCAGAGCTCCATGCACTCCAGTTGCTCTCTCACACAAAAGGCAACTCCCCTTCCTCCTCTTAATTTCCTGTCCTTCCTAAAGAACCTGAATCTCTTACTTGCAACACTCCGATCAGGGAAGCCGTCCCACCATGTGTCCATGATTCTAACATGACTGTAGTCCTGCACTTGCACAGGTTGAGAAAATAGGTACAGTAGTGCACGGGAGTGTTTTTCTGTGCATCAGCTGGGCCTCCAATCAGACATATTAAATCATTCCATTAATTTCTTATTTCCTCCTGTTATATTTCAGCAGAAATCATCTCCATATAGTCATTGAGACATATAACACACCTCTTCATTTAATCTCATTCAGTCTGTCATCTTTTTTGTATTTTTTTCTATTAAGATTCGTTCCTGTAGCTGTGACATTTTGTGGATCTTCATCCACTTATCAACACTTAAATGTACCACTGGGATAGGCCAAGTAGACCCTAATTGTAACAAAAGGTGTGTAGATATTCCCATTCCTTTTTAGCTGTTAATGATGTGCTACACTTGTCTTGTAAAAGCATATTTGATGTGGATTCAGCTTACCACACTTGAATCGGGTGAAAATCTATCGAAATACTCTTAAATTTGTATGCTTGCTATTGATCTCAGATATCATGGCTTCACAATAAACATCTGGAAAAAAAACATTAATCTCTCCTGGGGGAAAAAAAATAAAAACATCATCTTTCCAAGGCAACTAAGCAGTGACAGATTTGGGTTGTTTGGCTCACCTACTATGCTTACCATAGAGTTTAAGATACTGAATGATGTGATTAATGATTTCCTAAAATATAATCTCCTAGGATTACCTTTCATTGTCAGTGCAGCAGAAAACATGATCATACATCTTAAGGAGTTACTAAGAGAATTATCTATATTTTAAGGAAAGTTAAATTCATCACTTCCTGAAAAGAAAGATTTTTTTCCAATTGCCTTTTATCTTTCTGCAGTTTTCCATTAGAAGTTAAAATAACATTATCTATCTCTGTTAGGTACCACAATCCAAGAAAATATTGCTGGACCCTGGATGTCATTAGGATTAAATATTCTTTCTCTTCTCTTCTTGTTTTGGTGAAAACTGTTACCTATGTGTGAAAACATAAATACAAGCTGGGTATCACTTGGATTAATTAGATCTCTGCCTCTTTTCTTTTCTGTCTTAAAAAAAAACCTGAGTTAACATTTTAATCAAGATTTACCAAGATTAATGCACTGCACATTTTCAGAGACAGAAAGCTGATATAGTGCTTAATAACTTCTTAACAATGCAGAAATCAAAATGACATAACAAGTTTTCCCTCCTAGTTTTAGTGTAAACTCTGCCAGTCAGAGTTTTTTGGTTTTTTAATGGATGGAATAAAAGGGTTTTGTCTTTTTTCTGTTCTGGTACAAGCCAAAACATCATTTTTATATATATTAGATGATACAGCTAAAAACACCAACCCTGAGAGATTTTTACAAATCATTTGGCTCAATAAAGAGGTTTAAAATGAATAATTCAGGATGTAGAATTCCACAACAGTAAGTCCCCATCCACTTCAGTAGATTCTAGTGGCATGATAAACTGATGTTTTATATGTATATGTATGATGTATATCTGTGTACAGTACACAGTATTTGTATACATACAATGTGTATACAGAGAATTTGCAGACAGATTGAGAAGACGTCAGCTACCTTGCTGACTGTAATGCAATGCTAACTTTGAAGCTCCAAAATATCAGGAGACATTGTTTTAATAATTAATAAAATTTTTCATCTTTTTTACATAATGCCACAGTATGGGTTAAATTCTCATCTCTATCCAAAAGAGAAGTCCATTTTCCTTAGTTAATACTAGTAAATTGTGTCTTACCTATCCACAGAGTGCAGTAGTAATATAAAAGCTCGTGATCCCTTGGGAGGCAGTGCAAGAGTCTTCCTTAAATTATGTGTGCCAGGACTTTGCCGTGGCTGGTTTCCAATAGCTTTAGTACCAGACTTCAGTTACTTCCCTTGGGAAATGATTCGGCAGTTAAAATCTCTCCATTAGGAAACTTTCTCTGATAACGTCAGTCTGCTTTTTTTTAACTGCTCAACACAAGTTCATTTGTCCTGTTACATCTCAGTGCATAAAAGACTTAACAATTATCAATCAAAAGATGAAAAAGCAGGAGAGTGTGACATAAAAGTGAATTTGCTAAAGAAAGGGAAAGAAAGAGAGGTGCAAAACCATGAAGGAGATCTTTCCAGCCTTTTTTTAAAGTTTCCCTAAAGCATATGAACCTAGGCACAGGCCTATGTGCTCTTCTGAGTATAGATGGCTTTTGAACTATGAGCCTGAACAATTATTTCTTTTTGGTTGGGGAAAGGAATCCTCTATTCTTTTGAAAACAAACTTTTGTGTGATGAACAAAGTTGTTTTGTCTGGTATATAAAAATACAAACACACACATTTATTTTTTTTTGCTAATGTTTTGAGTGAATATTTATACCTCTTTTTGCTTTTGAAAATATTAGGGATGCAGTGGAATGGGATTGTTTAAAGCTGCCCTACACAAGGTATACATCAATTGGTATTAACGGATTATGCTGTTTCAGATCATGTAGTTCAAGCTCTATCTTATTTCTCAGTATTTCTGAGTGTGATTTTCTTTAACATAACTATTGACATTCTTAGTAGACAAGGCAAAACAGTTTTCCAATCACATTTTAGACTCTGTTTTGCACTTTTCAAGACTACAATGGTTTATAGAAATATATGTTAGAAAGGAAAATATATAGTTAATGTGGAATTTACAGCAAGAAGTCATTCCTTGTATACCTTGAATTCAAAACCCAAACTGTCTCTATTACTACAGTGCTAATATAATGTATTTTTTAACCTGGAAAACAGTGTGATACTTACTTGTGCTCTACATACGATAAATCATGTACCACTTTGCTGATGAGAGCCTATATTACAAAAATTCTGCCATAAATCTAAAGAAGAGATGAGGGTGACTTCCCTATTTCAAATGGAGTTCAACCCATCTCTGGACATTAAAACATTCTTATCAGGAACAGCTTTTATCACTCATACTCATAAAAATAACTTGGAAAATATAAAATACCTTAAAGCACAGTGCCTGTCACTGGAAAGGAACCAGATTGATCAAAATATATATATTATATTATACTA